>NC_142008.1:59342673-59512780 GCF_049901715.1 Pseudonaja textilis
TTTGCTCTTGTTTGGTGTCTCATTCTTACTCCTTCTCTTTTCATTTCTTCCTGTTCTCTTTCCTCTTGTTCTATTTCTCTTTCCTCCACCCGATCTTCTTCTTGGATCCTGGTTTCCACTTCCTCATTGCTGTTCTGGTCTTCTCCTGATACCACATACAGTTCAAAAAATTCCCTCACTTTTTCTATACTATCTATTTTAAATTTTTTATCATTCCATGATATTAACATTCCCTCTGGGATGAGCCATTTGAACAGGATGTTATTCTTATTCAGTTAGGTGTCCAGGAATCTATATTTCTTTCTGTTTTCCCTTATTCTTCTTGGAATTTGTTTCAACATTACAATTTCTGTTCCCTTAAATATCAGCAGTTCATCTCTCATCACTTTGTATATCTCATCTCTCAGTTGTTTCTTTGAGAATCGTATATGAACCTCTCTTGGAAGTTTAAAATGTCTTGTATAGTTGGTATATATTCTATATACCTCATCGATTTCCCTTTGAACCTCTTGGCCCTCTTTTTGTAATGTGCTTCTGCTATGAGATCTCCCATTAATTTGGGCAAGGCCTCTCCCCTTTCTTCTGTTACATTCTGAAATCTGAGGAAGAAATTAGCCTTTTCCATCTCCAAATATGCAATTGCCTCTTCTAATTTTCTGTTCTCTCCCATTCATTTCTGTTCTATTGATTCTACTTTCTTGTCTGATTGTTCGACCTTTGCCTCCACTGCTTTCATTTTATGTTCTGTCTTTACTACTGTTTGTTAGATTGTACTTATCTTATCATCTAGTTTCCATAGTTTACCTTTCATTTCCCCCATTTCAGTTTTAAAGTCTGTGTGGTTTCTCACCATTGTTTCATTGTATTATTGTTAATTTGAATTGTTTGCATATTTGATACCTGACTTGTCTTCTCAGGATTCAGCATGCCCTCTATCAAACATTTTCCTGCTGGTGATGCTATCGTTGATGTTGGGTTGGATGTTGTTTTCTTCCCAATCTTAGCGGTAGTTGTCGTGGTGGACATTTAAGGCTTCCCAAATCTGTCTATTTTCTTAAGAAAGTTTTTCAATATTATCATCCATTGTATTAACTCCCTTCAGTGTTTTCTATCTCTTCCCTTTTATCTTATTCTAATCCCTTCAGTTTATCACTACAAGATCTAATATACTTAGTAATGTCTCTCCTTAATTTTATGTACACCTTTTATATATGTGTGTGTGTGTGTGTGTGTGTGTATTTATATAACAATGTAAAGATAAATATTTTTATTGTTTATAATCTACGATAGTCTATAATCCTCTTAATTTTCTAATCTTATTTAGTCCTTTTAATAAATTGAGTATAATCCTAAATATAATATGCTTTTATAGTAAACATATATAATTCAATAAGTATAGATAAATATGTGTGTGATTATTTCCTTTTCTTATATACTATATCTTATAACTTTCTTATAGCTCAAATAAGTCTAGGAATCAATATATAGCCATTAATTAGTTATAGATCAATTGATTAATTAGTTGTTGTCCGAAGTATCAAATTGTGGAAAGATATAAAGGATATATAGGGTATAGCAGTTATAAAAAATATAGCAATCTATAAATTAGGATACATAAATTAATTCTTCTTACAAACATTCATATATATATATTAGTTTTTTCAATATACAAATTTGAATTTGATACTTAGAAATTATTCAGCTTTCTTCTTTTTTCTTCCTTCTTCTTTTCCCTTTCTTCTACACCATCAAATTACTTTCCTCATTTTCTGTTTCATCAGCCGTCTTTAACTGCTTAGTCACTTTCACTCTCAAATTGCACAGTCACAGCTTTCTATCAAAATGGTTCCTCTCTCTGTTCAATTACAGTTCTCCATTAAAGTTCCAATTGTTCTCTCTAATGTCTCTTTTCTGCTCTACTAGTAATCAGTCCAAATCGTAGAAATTTTAAGTTTTTATTCACAGAGTCTTGATCTTTTTTTCTGCGGTGCTCTCTCTCGGCTGTCAAACTGTTCTGTTTCCTCCTCTCCCTTTCACTCCACTATCCCCCACCAATTAGCCACTGTATTCACTCTCTCCAGAGACTCCCTCTGTCAAGAATCTTTCGCAGGGCTCTCTTCTCTCACCTCTCAAAAACTGTCCTAGTCTGCCCTTCTTCTGATGTCTTGTGTTGATCCACTTTCCTACTTCCCTATCACAGCTGGCTGTCACAGCTTCGGACCCACCATAGATGCCAGGTTTCTTTCGCACTGAATTCAAAGGGCTTCCCCTCATCACAGTAGGAGGTTGCTTTCCTCCACTCTGCTCCTAGGTTTCCCCTTCTAATTCGTGTGTCTCTCCAAGCTTCACAATGCCTCTGAGAGCCTCCAAGCACAAAAATTTGGATACAGGATTGCAGAGTTTGCTCTCCTGCTCCACTCCGCCGTGGCCTCAGCACTGGAAGTCCCTGCCTAACCTCCTGATGTTGGAAGTGTTTAATGAAGTGTTGCTTGAAATGAAGATACCAAACTCTTGGACGGAAGCATATATTATTCTCATATCAAAAGAGAACTCAGGCCTACAACAGATTAAGGATTATAGACCGATATTGTTACTAAATGAGGATTACAAAATATTTGGATCAATAATAGCAGAAAGATTGAAGAGATGTCTGAATCAGTTTATACACCCAGATCAAAATGACTTTTTACCTAAGAGGCAGATCAAAGACAATATGAGAATAATCTTGGACATGCTGGAATACTATGAAGCATACCCAGAGAAGCAAATTTTCTTAGATGCACAGAAGGCCTTTGATAATGTGAGCTGGCAGTTCATGTTGACACAACTAAAAGAAATGGACCTGGGAAGAGATTTGTTAAAATGATTGCAGAAATTTATCATAAACAAACTGCAAAAGTTATGGTAAATGGGGATATGATGAAAAATGTGAATTATTAAGAAGGGTACAAATGGTCCCTTGTCACCATTACTATTTGTTTTTACCTTGGAAACATTAAATAGAAACATTAGACTGGATGAGGGGATAAAGAGCACGGAAATAAAAAAAAGGAAGAGTATAGGCATTTGCAGATGACCTAGGTTTCATCTTAGAAGATCCACTGGAAACAAGCCCTAAGCTGCTAGAAAAAATAGAAGAATATGGTGAAGTGGCAGGATTGAAAATGAATAGAGAAAAAACTAAAAAGTTTGTGAAGAATATTATAAATAAACAGAAAAAGAAATTAATGAAGAGATTGGATATTCAAATTACTAAGAAAGTAAAGTACTTAGGGATCTTTCTAACAGCATAATGATTAAGGAAGATATGGCAGGGTTCCAGAAAAACTCAACTCCAATTAAAAACTCTGAGACAGGCATTTCCTCAAAGTTTCCTTTTATTAGAGTAGGTATACTGGCACATCTGGGAAGACCCAAAGTTCCAGGTTTTCCTGTAGTAATTCAAAAATCAAAACCCAATCCTTGCACCCATCAGTCTATCACATGGTCCAATCACCAACTGTCCCAACTTGAGACATCCCTCCAACCACTCCTCCTTTGAGTGCAGGGATAACATGACCTTGACTGAAAAGAAGAATGCTATCATGTCTAACTACCAACACTCTGAAAATCCCCCCTCCTACTTTCCCAGGCACAGGAATGTGGCAGCGGGGAACCTTCTGTTCTAATATGGCTTCCAAAGCTGACAGAGACCTCCCCCCAAAGAAAAAAACATGTCCTGGAAAATAAAATAGACAAAACACAATAAAGGGTTAGTCCATCCAATCACTTAACACCCCCCCGGAGAACTGTTTAGCTTATCAGGGAATTTATCATAAAATTGCTTCACTAATCTATCTACTTTTACATTCCAATTTTTCATCCAAGTAGCTTCTGACAAAGGGTACCCTTTCCAGTGAACCAGATACTGTAACTGACTCCTGATTAATCTAGAATCAAGAATTTTCTTAACTTCATAATGTGTTTCACCTTGTACAGCTACAGGTTTGGGAGGAGCAGCTGGGATATGTCTCAAAGTGGAACCTATTGCTGGTTTTAATAAGCTGCTGTGAAATACCGGATGTATTTCCCCTAATATGTGAGGGAGACTAAGCTGAACAGTTACTGGGTTAATTACTTTCACTATAGGGAAAGGACACAGGAATTTGGGTCCACGTTTTTTACTAGGTAATCTTAATCTGAGGTATTTAATTAATAAGTACTTTATCTCCCACTTTAAATGGTGGATGGAGAGAATAATGCTTGTCTGCATGTTTTTTGTATTCATCAGTTGCTTCTGCTAAAGCTTTTTTTGATGTGTTTTCCCATCCTTTTTGCAGGGAGTCCATCTATTTTGTTAGAGACATGGAAGTGGGTGGTTCCCTGGGTAATTCAGGCATAGGAACAAATTCCATGCCAGTAGTTATTTGAAAAGGAATTAATCCTGTGCTACTGTGTACTGCATTGTTATAAGCCACTTCTGCAAACAGCGATAAATCAGCCCAATTTTCCTGTTGCTAATTTACATAACATCCAATGTATTGTTCCACCATTGCATTCGAACATTCTGCCAATCCATTGGTAGCCAGATGGAATGCCAAGCTAAGCCCCTGAGACGTTCCTATAGACTTCAAAAACTCCCCCCAGAACTAAGCAGTAAATTGTACTCTGCAATCTGATATTACTCACCGTGGAACTACGTAAAGCCTGTAAATATGCTTCATGAAAAGCTTTGCAAGGTTATTTGCAGAAGGTAGTTGATTACAAGCAGTGAAATGTGCTTGCTTGGAGAATAGATCAATGGCAGTCCAAATCACTGTATTTCCACCACTTTCTGGGAGTCCATGGCAATCTTGTCCCAGGGTTTCATGGGTTCGGCTACTTGTTGGAGAAGCCCAGGTGGTCTGTTCTTCATGGTAGCACAGATGGAACAACCTTTTATATAGTCCTCAACATTGGTTTTCATCCTTGGCCACCAAAATTGTCTTCTGACTAAATGGAGAGTTTTTAAAAATTAAAAATGGCCCCTTAGCTGAGAGTCATGACTACACTTTAGCACCTTTAGTCTCATGCTGGTGGGCACATAAATCTTACTTCCTTTCCATGCCAGTCCCTCCCTCTTTTTAAACCAAATATCGGTTGACAGTGCTGCTTTCAAATATGCTGTTAATTTTTTTTTCTGGGAGGCTGGAACAGTGTTTCGTTTGTGCCCTAGTGGTTGCTTGTGCTGCTGGTTGGGCTTCAGGAACCATTGCATGTTGCTACCTCAGAATTACAGGTTTCTATCTGAGATTTTTGTCAAAAATGAGTTAAGAGTGTGACAGGAATCTATCTACCATGACTTAATTTTTTAACAACTTATTTCATAAAATTTCTAAATAGATTCACCACAAGTAGCAAAATTACAAGGTTCTATCTACACTATCGCATGAAAACTCGGAACTACAGAGTTTTATTTGCAGCAGCCAATTGTCATGCTTGGCTACTCCCATGTAATGGAGCAAGGATGGAGCCTGCAGCACCTAATGTTGCCTCTGTTTCTGGACACGTGAATACTGAAATAATGTTTCTTTTCCATGATATGGAAGCAAGTTCAGACTTATATGAACTAAGTGGATCTGAGTATGTTCCAGAAACTGAAGAAGACCAATTGGATATGGAACTTTTAATTGAAAATGAGTGAGTCATCAAATGTAAAAAAAGATGTTTGTAATAAAAATAAAATAAAAAATTTATTATGTAAAAAAAGGATGGGATTGGCCAGGCTGAAGCAATGCGGTTTGCCCCCTTACCATTTCCAGGGTGATCACACTTACCAGCCTTTCAGATATATGTGCATGGGCAGGAGGTATCTGGCAGTAGGCACTTTGCAGCTGGCCCTCCAAGAAGCAGGCCTGATGTCAACCAGAAGCAACAGCAGCAGGCAGAGTTGGGGGGGGGGCACACCTGATGCAGACCATTGGATGTGCCTGCTCCATCCCATGTGGCTGGTACATGACAGGTGGCTGCCCAGTGCATCCAGCAGGCCAGACCACATGACTCTCCCCTGTGCCTCTGCCTTCAGCTACTGCCACTGCTGCAGGCCAAGACAAAGTGAGAAGGGTATGGGGCAGCTGCTGCCAAATACCATCAGCCCACCTATTCCTCCTGTCTGTTTTGGCTTGTGGTTGGAGAGCAGGGCACTGCTGGTCATCTCCTCGGCCATCTCTTCAGCCATGTCCTCAGCACCCTCACGGTTCTTGCCCTTGGGTAATGCATGGAGTGCATTCCTGTTGAAGTAATTCCCCATTAGGAGAATTAATGCACACAGGGAGATGTAGTGAGAATGATGTTGAATAACACATGACCAGCACACAGATACAGTGAATAGTAAAATGTAGGTTTTACTTCCAGTAAACGATTAAGCAAAGTCCAACAAACAGTCCAAGTCATACACGGTTAAAGCAGTCAGTTTTCAGTCCAGGGAAAATCCAAATAACAAAGTCCGGTATCATACACAGTTCAGTAACAGACTTACAACAATCCAAGAAGAACGACGATCAGCAACAGTCAATAGGGAAAAATGCAGGAACCAAAAACAGCGAACATCAGAACATCGACCAACTAGCAACTAGCAACACTCTCTGGGAAACCAGGTTTCTGGCTCCATCTTATGGCCGTTTGAGGAACCACACCCAATTACAATTTTTAGCATTCCCTTAAAGAGACAGAATTAAAATGTCTATCCTGGTTTATATATTTCCAACCCAACTGTTAGGTGACTTGCATTACTAACAATTCCCCTTGTGCACACAAAGCAGTGCATCCAGCAAACCAGACCACCACTTGGCACTGGTTGGCACCACTTGGTACTGCTTGGCACTGCTGTAGGCTGCTGCCACCACCAAGGCCACAGCAGCACATGCAGGTCCATTATACTTCTGCTATTGCTGTCCAGAGTACCAGGCCTGCCCAGTGGCCAGTTACAAAGGCTGAGTAGAGGTGATAGAGCATGGCCAGGCCCAGCAGGCAAAAGATGGCCACCATGAGCAGAGAAATTTGGATCCCCATCAGTGGCATGGCTGACCAGGCTCAGCCGGGATTGCATGCCTTCCCTATCTCTACTGGACTTCTGTGGCCATGGCGCTGATGGAGATCCAGTTTTTCCTGTTTGTGATGGCTATCTTTTGCCTGCTGTGCCTGCTGTTTTGCTCTACCATCTCTACTCAGCTTTTCTAGCTGGCCGCTTCATCTCCTTTGGGCTGGGTAGGTCTGTTGAGTAGCAGCAGTGGCAGGCCACAGTGGGGCCAAGGTGCATCAGATACATGAGGTGAACATGCTCCATGCACAGGCCAAGGGCAAGACCTGCAAGGGGGCTGAGAAGATGACCAGCAATGACCTGCTCTCCAGCCACAAGCCAAAACAGTCAGTGGGACAGAGTAAATGCATTCAACAGTCCAAATGAACAGCTAGCTGAGTGGTGGCAGAAGGCTCCGGAGCTGCAGCATGTGTCAGCTAAGGGGCCAGCAGGCTATGACTACACCCAGAAACCAACCCCCTGTCCTCTGCACACAAAGGGCGATGTGCGGTGGCTGACAATTTCTGGCTGTAGCTGTCCTACCCTATCTTGCCTCACATCATCCCTTGGGATGAGCCTCCCACCCCCCACCCCACCCACCAGAGACCACTGGATTCCCTCCCCAGCCCCACCCGGTCCCTACAGGCATGACCCACATGAGTGATGTCAAACTGGCCATGTTCCAGACCATTCCCAGTTGGGCTACATCCTTCCCCTGGCTCCCAGAGGACAACTATAATGCTAATCTGGCCCTCAATAAAATTGAGTTTGACACTGCTGATCTAGACTCATTTTAGCATGGGTTATTGAACTGTTCTGTTTGTACTAATAGATAAATGCTGAGATAATCAAGGGCCATTTCTTGATCATATCATTTCCTTATACTACTATTGAAATATAAGTCAAATACTTAGCAGAAGTATACAAATCAGAAATAGGGCTGTTTCCTCCTATATTGTTGTTCAAATCCATCAATTGTATTAGAATACTACCATCAATTACTGAAAACCTAATACACTTCACCAAAATTAATCCTGACAGGGATCAAAATATTGGCATTGGAACCTTCCTCTCTGATACATAAGGTATAGGATGAATCAATGTAACCCAAGGATTAATTAGGTAAAGTCCTGTGTTAACTAGAAATAAGGAAAAGAAAGGCAACCCTATCTGATTAAATATTAAGCAGCATGGTGTTTTCATTTCCAGCATTTAGTTACACTTTATCTGATAACCTAGCTAAAGAAATTTAAAAACTAAAAATTAAATATGTGAGAAAGCACTTATGGCCATGTCTGGAGGTTGGGGTTTGTTTTTTTATCATTATAAGACAAATTGAGAAGCACCTCCCCCAAACAGGCATCATCACAATATAATGCATTTAGATGCATTGCTAAAGGTCTATGAATTGTTCATTCTCTCTGTGCTAGTCTGGCTTTTACAATTGTTCAATAATAATTGTTCAAGTTCACAGTTGTACATTACTAATTTATATCATCCATGCTGCAAATTCAGGAAACAGAAACAAAATAAAACCAACAATAAAAGTAAATCACTCTTTTTCATTTTCACTGAATTAAAGGAAAAATAATAAAGTAGACCAGTTACTTGTCTACTTTAAAGAAATTTGTAACAGAAGAAAAACAATTTAAAGGATATATGATAAAATGGACTAAGAATTTTAGTTATAATATACAGATGGATCAGTGGAAAAATGTATGATTTAAAGCAGGTGTTATGTCTTTGGAACTGGTTGGAGTCCCCAACCAGGTCCGCTGTTTGAGCGGGAGCACCAGCCACTCCCATTGGCTGGCACCGTTTGACAGCCAGCTATAAAAAGCGGCTGTCGAGCAGTGCCAGCCCCATTGCCACCAGCTAGTCTGCCTAGTGAGAAGGCAGACGCGGCAACCCTTTATTCATTGTAATAAAGCCCTTTACGTCGCACTCTGGTTCAGCCTCGTTCCTCCGCCGCTCTATAACACTGGCGACGAAGGTGGGATGCGATCAGAGGCTACCAGTAGTGCGATTCCGAAGAGCTGAAGCCACCGATGCTCACAAAGAGCGCAAAATTCAAAAAACCTCCGGGTTTTGAGCTGAAATCACTAGAGCGAAGTCACGGGCGCTGAAGCCGCAGCCATCGGCGCTCACAAAGGGTGCGAAATTCAAAAAGCCTCCGTAGCCGGAGAGACAGACACCGCCGGATAGTGCAGCCGCAAGCGCTCTTCTAAGAGCGCGAATTTTGAATCAAGACTGAAGGGACGAGCTCTGCCGTTTCTAAAATGAATGCCAATCCGACATTCCCGCCATTCAAGCCAGCCGAGGAAATGTGGGACTCATACAAAAATCGTTTCAGCTACTTCCTCGATGCCATCGGTTTAGCAGATGCTGCTGAGCACAGGAAGAAATCCTACTTCCTCAGCTACTGTGGGGCTGCGGTTTTCGACACCGCTACAGCACTAGTCGCCCCTCACGCTATCAGGAGCATTCTGTGGGATGAACTCCAAGAGATCCTCTCCAACCACTACTCACCTAAGCCATCCCAGATAGCCAGGAGATATGCTTTCCGAACCAGAAAACAGGCTGAGGGAGAGTCAATTAATGAATATGTGGCAGCTCTGAGGACATCTGCCTTACAGTGTGGTTTCAGAGACTACCTAGAAGACATGTTACTGGACCAGATCGTCTGTGGGGTTAGAGACCTTAGGCTTCAAAGATGTTTGCTGGCAAAAAAGGACTTAAACCTAGCCTTAGCTGTGGAGGAAGCCCAAGCTGCTGAGCTCTCTGCCCAATCAGCAGCTGAAATTCAAGGAACTCCTGTAAAACCCAGCAGTTCCACCATCCATTCAGAGGAAGTTTTCATTGAAGAAAACCCCATAGACTCAACAGACATTAACCGCCTTAAGCAACAAAAGCCTTCACAGGTAGGAGCAGGGCAGAGAAACAACTTCGCCCCCAAAGCAACCTCCCATTTGCCTAGCTTGCGGGGCTCCCACTCTAGGGAATCCTGCAGGTTTAAGACGCCATCTGCCTGAATTGTCAAAGAAAGGCCACCTCGCTAGAATCTGCCAAGCAGGCGAACTTTTCCTCAAAGACCTCCACCACCTAATACTTTCCAAAGGCAAGTGGAGGACTGCTATACCTGCTACCACGCTAACCAAACTTCCCAGACTCCTAATAAAATCAGTATTTCTGTTTCTTTAGAAGGTAAGCCCTGCAGGATGGAAGTAGACACGGGATCTGCACTTTCAATCATCTCCTGGGAAACCCTAAAGAAGATTCATCCAAGATTTGCGAAGGAGAAGCTGCAGAGATGCCACCTGACACTGCGAGACTACCAGGGCAAGAACATCCCTGTCCTCGGGAAAGGCAAGTTTTTAGTTCAATTCCAAGCCTTTAAAGGCCATTTGCCTTTGGTGGTTGTTAATGGTGCCCTCCCCAGTCTGTTGGGGCTAGATTGGATTCCCCTCCCTCAGCCTTAGTGTAACTGGGATCCATGCTGTCTCAACTTCTGACGTGAGACGCCCTATTCTCAGATTACTCTGATGTTTTTAGCAGCGAGCTGGGTTGTTATTCTGGCACCCCCATCTCCTTCTCTGTGGACCCCCCAGGCAATCCCTCTTCGCCTTAAGCCACGAGTGCCTTTCGCCATCCGTCCAAAGTTGGATTTAGAATTAGATAAGTTACTTAAGCAAGGGGTGTTAGAACCAACTGACTTTGCCAAGTGGGAGACCCCCATAGTCACCCCACTCAAGAAGGATGGCAGTTTAAGAATCTGCGCAGACTATAAGACCACCCTCAATCGTTATCTACAGGTCAGCGCCTACCCTGTCCCTGTTATTCAACACCTGTTACACACCTTCGAACCCGGCACCATCTTTGCCAAATTAGATATGTCCCAAGCATACCAGCAGTTCCCTGTAGATGATCAGACAGCTGAGTTACAAACCATAGTCACACATAGAGGGGCATTCAAGTTGCAAACGCCTCAATTCGAGCGTAAGTGTAGCCCGGGTATATTCCAATCCCTCATGGAAAGGATCCTCCAAGGTCTCCCAGGGGTTGTCCCTTACTTCAATGACATTTTAGTCTCAGCAAGTGACAGACCCCAGCTCATACAGAGAGTCAGAGCAGTCCTAGAGAAGTTTAGGCAGCATGGCCTCAAACTTAAAAGGGAGAAGTGCACCATCACCACTAGGCAAGTGGACTTTCTGGGGTATAGGATAGATGCCTCTGGCATTCACCCAGTCGAATCCAAAGTAAAGGCCATCCATGAGGCGCCTACACCAACTAACAAGACGGAGCTCCAAGCCTTTCTGGGGCTACTAAACTTTTACGCCTCATTTCTCCCGCACAAAGCGTCTATTGCTGAACCCTTACACAGACTGTTAGACAAAGAATCCCCCTGGCATTGGGGACCCAAGGAAGCCCATGCCTTCAAGTCAGTCAAATCCTTACTCACATCTGATGCAGTTTTAATCCAATTTGATCAAAGACTTCCCCTGGTCCTAGCTGCTGATGCATCCCCCTTTGGGATTGGGGCTGTTCTGAGCCACAGGCTTCCCAACGGTTCCGAGGCACCAATCGCTTTCTTCTCTAGGACCTTCTCCACTGCAGAAAGGAACTACAGCCAAATTGATAAGGAGGCCTTGGCTGCAGTAGCTGCAGTAAAAAAGTTTCATGAATTTTTGTTTGGACACTGTTAGGTATAACATTGGTCACCTAACTAGTTTGGGTAAGATAAAATAATATATAAGCTATGATTCTTAGTTTAAAGTGTGTGTTACTTTAAATACAAAGCATGTATTTTGGGTGTGGTGTGAAAAACACCATAAGAGGCAGCAAGAGACGCTGATTGATTGCTGACATTCCCTGACGCTTTGCTGGCAATTACTGGGTTGCAGACGGAAGAGAGGAGTTTCTGAGTTTGTTGCATATCTCTCTACTGTGAGGAGATAAATTGCGGACTGTTATTTTGTAAGTGTACCGACCTCTCATTTCTGACATTGGAATTTTGCAACTGGATAATCCCTGGATGGACTGAAATAAGTGTATGATATATGGACTGTTTTTGACTATGCTTAAACTATTGCTGGAATAAAACTACTTTAATTGGCACTGTATCTGCTTTTACTGAGTGTAAGCTACACAACACTTATCTCACATATTTTGCCTGCCTGCCTGCCTGCCCTGCAGATTCTTGCTAGGGGTATATCCCTAACACTGGTTATGGGCCCAGCTGCACAGTCAGACTAACCAGGATATAACAGGCTTATATAAAGTGAGAGTTTGTGTAGTTACACAATACTGTAAACAGACAGCTGTGTTTAATTATAGTTTTAATATCCAGAGAAAGATGGCACAAGTCAATTTACCAAGTTTGTCTTTAATATCCAAACTGGATGGAACAAACTATGTTTCATGGTCTATGAAATGCAGCCTACTTCTACGCAGAGAAGGTTTGTGGAATATAATACAAAACCCACCAGAGGTAGATGCTTGGGATCCAGAGGATGAAAATGATGCCCAGAAGTTACAAGAATGAAACTGAAAAATGAACAAGCTCTCTGTATAATAGGTCTGACACTCAGTGACCAGCAGCTTGTCCATATTCGTGGAGAAGAAACAGCTGCTAAGTGCTGGGAGAATTTAAAGAAGATTTATGTTCGAGACAGTGTAGGGAGCTCATATCAATCTTACACGGAAGCTGTTCAGAACACATCTTCAAAAGAATGGAGACATGTTGACTCATATAAACACTATGAAGAGAATTTTCAGGAGCTGCATGAAAAAGAGCTTATCTTCACTGAACTGCACCAGGTTTATATAATTTTTGTCTTCTTTGGATCAGAGTTATGATGATTACGTAACTTCCTTGGAAGTGCTGCCCAAGGACAACCTCACATTAACTGACATTACTGGCAGATTAATTGAAGAAGCCAGGAGAAGGCTTGAAAGGGATCAACTCAGAAGGAACAGCCACAAGAAGAGGAATTATCTTCGTCAGCCTACACAATTAGAAAATGTTTTAATTGTGGAAGAAAAGGACATTTGGCCCGATTCTGCAAGAAAGAAAAAAGCCAAAATGCCAGCCAGAATGCAAAAAGGCATCAAAAGGATAAAAAGTGCTTAGAGTTAGCCATGTATAGCAACCAAACTGTGAACAATAATAATTTTTGGGTTGTAGATAGTGGAGCATCGCACTGCATAACAAAAGATAAGAAAAGATTTATTAAGATGTCCACGAGTTCACAGCAGATATCATTACCTAATGGCTGGAAACTGAAAGCAAGAGCTCAAGGTACTGCATATTGTCCTTGCATAAAAGAAAATGTAAAAATGTTATATGTACCACAACTTAAGTTTAATTTGCTTTCAGTTAGAGTTTTGATTAAACTAGGTTATGTAGTTACCTTTAGGGGAGAAAACTGCATAATAGAAAAAGAAGGTAAAAAAGTGACTGCAACTTTAAAAGGTGAATTGTATGTGTTAAATGATAATCAATTTGAGGTGGCTAACACTGTGTATAATAACGTTAAACCTCATGATGAGTGCATACATTTGTTACACAGACGGTTAGGGCATATAAATTTTAAAATGCTCAAGCAAACTGTTGACCTGTCTAAAGGTATAAAACTGAAGCCTTGCACTAAGTATTTGCACTGCAATGCTTGCAGTCAAGAAAAAAGCAAGGTAATACCAGCAAATAGAGTTAATGGATTTAAGACTAAGGAGCCTCTAGAGGTCGTATTTGCTGATATTATAGATCCTAAAAAACCAAGTGTGGGAGGTGCTCGTTATATATTAAGTATAATGGATCATTATTCTAGATATGGTTTCTGTTATTTAATGAAGAGTAAAACTGAAACATATCAAAATTTCTTTAATTGGTTGAAGTTTGCAGAGAGAAAAACTAAAAGGAAACTAGTAACTCTTGTAACTGATAATGGTACGGAATTCATAAATAATAAATTCCAAAATAGACTGAAGATGGCAGGTGTAGAACATAAAAAGTCTGCACCATATAGGCCACAACATAATTCCTTTATAGAAAGGCGAGGCCAAACACTGCAGGCAATGGCTCGTACTATGTTGTCAGATTCAGGATTACCTGAGAATTTGTGGAGAGAAGCAACAATGTGTGGCAATCATATACTGAATAATGTTGTTAACTCAACAACAGGTGAATTACCATTCACACGGTGGCATGGTAGAAAACCTGACCTAAGCTATATGCACACATTTGGTGCACCAGCATGGGTGCATATTCCTACACAACTGAGACATAAGGGACAGCATAGGGCTAAAAGATTATATTTTGTAGGTTACGAATCAAACCATAGATCTTACAGGTTCTGGGAAGAGGGCACAACTAAAATTTATTGTAGTGCTAGTGCTAAATTCCTGGAACATGTGGGATGGCAAAAATTGGAACACGATTCGAATAAAAGTGTAGTCATAGAAACCTACAAGGGCCCGAGCCACCATACTAGTGATGTGGAAAGTCCAATTAAAGATAAAGTAAAGGAAGTGAAAATAGAACCAATTAAAGAAGAAATAAGTGAAGAGGAAATAGATGACCAGGAACAGGTTATAGATAAAAGTCCACCTGTGAGTCCTGTTCTACCTAGAAGGTCAACACGAGTTAGTAGACCACCTGATAGGTATCAGGCAAGTATGGTGTGCCAGATTAGCAAAATTCCAACCACTGTGGAGGAACTAAAATTGTATCCTGCCAAGGATCAGGAGAACTGGCATACAGCAATGCAAAAGGAACTGAATTCATTAAGACAGATGGGAGTCTATGAGAATGCAACATTACCTCCAGGTGAAAAGTCCATTGGCTGTAAATGGATATTTAAATTAAA
This sequence comes from Pseudonaja textilis, assembly GCF_049901715.1. Taxonomy (NCBI): domain Eukaryota; kingdom Metazoa; phylum Chordata; class Lepidosauria; order Squamata; family Elapidae; genus Pseudonaja; species Pseudonaja textilis. The sequence goes on from NC_142008.1 coordinate 59,357,575, forward strand.
AACAGGTACAAATGGGACTGTTACCCATAAGGCTAGGTTGGTAGCTCAAGGATTTAATCAAACTGCATGTGATTATGATGAAGTGTTTGCACCAAGTTTAAAAGCAACAACCTTGAGAGCAGCTTTAGTGTGGGCAGCTAAGAAAAACTATATCATTAATCATTTAGATGTAGAAACTGCCTATCTGCATGCACCATTGCAGCACACTATATACCTAAAGAAACCTGTAGGGATTAAGGATGATAAAACTAATAATGACTGTTAGAAACTTAAAAGAGTCTCTATGGATTAAAACAATCTGGTTACGAATGGAACCAATATATTGTTAAGGAGTTAAACAATATAGGGTTTAAAGCAGGTTTAGCTGATCCATGTTTATTCAAAAGAGAGAAAAATGGAATAGTGTCATTATTATTGTTGTTTACAGATGATATTGCCTTAATTACAAAAACTAATAATGAAGCTACTGAAATAATATCATTATTAGGTAAGAGGATAAAATTAAAGCAATTAGGAGAGATAAAACAGTATCTCGGATTGACAATAAATAAAACCAATAATGGCTATAAGATATCTCAAGAGGATAAGATTTATCAATTACTAAAAACATATAAGATGGAACTTTGTAAACCAGCAAAAACTCCAATGAGTCAGGAATTTTGCCGGACTGATGCTCAGAGTTCAAAATTCGATAAGACTATCTATCAGTCATTAATTGGCAGTCTATCATACATTAGTAATTGGTCAAGGCCAGATATTGCCTATAGCATTAATCAATTGGCTCGTTTCAACGCTGAACCCAATGAACGACATTGGCAAGCAGCAAAACGTATCTTAAGATATCTTAAAAGGACAATGCACTATGCATTGTATTTGGAGCCAAAAGATGATTTGATTTTAAGTGCATATGCTGATGCAAGTTTTGCAACAGATATAAACACTAGGAAATCAACTTCTGGAATGGCTATACTATTAGGAAAAGCATTAATTGGTTGGAGGTCAATTAGACAGCAACACATAAGTATGTCCACAATGGAAGCAGAATTTTCATGTCTATCTTTATTATGTACTGATTTAATTCTGTATAAACAGTTGTTATTGGATATGGGATTAACTGTTAATAATTCCATTGTTGTGTATGAGGACAATCAAGCAGCCATACAGTTGGCTACAAATATTGCTGTAAAAACGAGATCTAAGCATACAGATCTTAGATATCTGAATGTAAGACAATCTGTAAAAGATGGTTTAATAAGATTGGAGTATTGTATGACTGAGCAAAACGTTGCTGATCAGTTTACAAAAGCCCAAGGTGCAGTGAAACACAAAGAGAGTTGTGATGACTATGGGTTAAGATTGTAAATAGCTATATATATTATTATATTACCCAAAAGGGGAGAATGTTAGGTATAACATTGGTCACCTAACTAGTTTGGGTAAGATAAAATAATATATAAGCTATGATTCTTAGTTTAAAGTGTGTGTTACTTTAAATACAAAGCATGTATTTTGGGTGTGGTGTGAAAACACCATAAGAGGCAGCAAGAGACGCTGATTGATTGCTGACATTCCCTGACGCTTTGCTGGCAATTACTGGAGTTGCAGACGGAAGAGAGGAGTTTCTGAGTTTGTTGCATATCTCTCTCTACTGTGAGGAGATAAATTACCGGACTGTTATTTTGTAAGTGTACCGACCTCTCATTTCTGACATTGGAATTTTGCAACTGGATAATCCCTGGATGGACTGAAATAAGTGTATGATATATGGACTGTTTTTGACTATGCTTAAACTATTGCTGGAATAAAACTACTTTAATTGGCACTGTATCTGCTTTTACTGAGTGTAAGCTACACAACACTTATCTCACATATTTTGCCTGCCTGCCTGACTGCCCTGCAGATTCTTGCTAGGGGTATATCCCTAACAGACACCATTTTGAACTTATAACTGACCACAAACCACTCCTGGGGCTGTTATCAGGGGATAAGCAAACCCCACAGGTACTATCACCTAGAATGACCAGGTGGACTTTGTTCCTGGCCGCTTATTCATTCAAGTTGGTGCATCGCCCTGGAAAAAACTTGAGTCACGCCGATGCCCTTAGTCGCTGCCCCCTACCAGTCCCAGTCGAAGACCCAGCACCTGTTCATGCCATTTTTGAAGTTAACGAACTTAAATTGCCGGTTACAGCCGAGGACATTGCTGCGCACTCAAAAATAGACAGAATAATTGCCCAAGTTATGGACTGGGTGGGAAGGGGGTGGCCAGAAACACAATACACCGCTGACTTTGCTCCTTTCAAAACCCGTAAGCAGGAATTGTCGAAACTACAAGGATGTCTGCTGTGGGGGACAAGGGTAGTCATTCCAGCCACTCTTCGTGTACCCATCCTGAAGGTACTTCACGAGGGCCACCCGGCATCGTAAGGATGAAGGCTCTGGCCCGCAGCTCGTTTGGTGGCTCGGCATGGATGCCCAAATCTCCAACTGGGTAAGCTCATGCCAACCCTGCCAAGAAACCAGGGCTGCCCCACCAGCAGCCACGCCTACCAAGTGGGAGAGTGCTAGTGGTCCTTGGTCTCGCCTGCACATCGACCTGGCTGGACCAGTACATGGCAGAATCTTCTTGGTTGTAGTAGACTCTTATTCCAAGTGGATAGACTTGGCCCTACTACCCTCGACAACCACTCAAGCAATTGTTAAGGCTCTGACCCGTTTCTTCATTACCCATGGGCTCCCTGACATACTGGTGTCTGACAATGGTCCCCAGTTCACGTCATGTGAGTTTAGCATGTACGTTGCCAACTTGGGCATCAGACACATCCTTACAGCCCCCTTTCACCCCGCTAGCAATGGGATGGCTGAGAGGGCAGTCAGGTCAGCGAAAGAGGCACTTGCCAGGCTTGGCCAGGAAAACTGGTATTCCAAACTGTCACGTTACCTCCTGAGCCAGCATACGACGCCATGCACCGCTACAAATAAATCCCCTGCTGAACTCTTGATGGGGAGACGCCTTAGGACTACCCTGGACAGGTTGCACCCCCACTACTGCCCAGACACCCCTTTAGGATCTGACAGTTTGGTCAGGGACTTTGCCTTGCACGACCTGGTGTACGCCAGGAATTATGCAGGGGATCCTCTGTGGGTACCAGGTCAAGTTGTGTCAGTCACAGGTCCTAGATCCTACAGGGTCCTCCTGGAAGATGGACGCCTGTGGCGCAGACACGTGGACCAGCTCCGAAGGCGATGGAGAAGCACAACTGATACCTAATCCAACCCAACCTCCTAGCACCGGGGACTCCCTGCCTGTACCAGCCTACCCAGACGGGAGCTCCCTGCAGGATCCGAGCTACCCCATCGACCAGGAGACTTTGCTGGAGGGTCCGAGCTGTCAACAAGGGGCACCGAGCCAACAGTGCCAAGCGAACCAGCCTGCCGGCCGGACCAAGCAACTCCCCAAGGTCAGCCCGAACATAGGGACTTACCTAATTCACAGAGCACCACACCAGACCGAACCCACTTCCCAACAACCTCCGAGACGATGCCTGGGGGCAAGGACTTGACGCCAGCCAGCAGCTTGCCCGGGTTGCGACGTTCTGCCCACCAGCGCAGACAACCAACTTACCTGAAGGACTACGCATGCTCCCAGCTGGGGGAAAGGAGTGTTATGTCTTTGGAACTGGTTGGAGTCCCCAACCAGGTCCGCTGTTTGAGCGGGAGCACCAGCCGCTCCCATTGGCTGACACCGTTTGACAGCCGGCTATAAAAAGCGGCTGTCGAGCAGTGCCAGCCCCGTTGCCGCCAGCTAGTCTGCCTAGTGAGAAGGCAGATGCGGCAACCCTTTATTCATTGTAATAAAGCCCTTTACATCGCACTCTGGTTCAGCCTCGTTCCTCCGCCGCTCTATAACAGCAGGGGTCTTCAAACTGACAGCTTTAAGACTTGTGGACTTCAACTCCCAGAATTCCTCCTTCAGTCATGTTAGCTCAAGAATTCTGGGAGTTGAAGTCCACAAGTCTTAAACTTGCCAAGTTTGAAGACTCTTGGTTTAAAGAGTTGACATTTCCATTATATTGTATTATGTTAAACTCAGAGAATTTTTACAAAATAATGTATTATTGGTACATAATAGCAATTGTAATAGCACTTAGACTTATACATCACTTCTTGATGTTTTATTGCCTCTCTAACCAGTTTACAGAGTCAGCATACTGCCCTTGACAATCAGGGTCCTCATGTTACTGACCTTGGAAGGATGAAAGGGTGAGCCAATCTTGAACCAGTCAGAATTGAACTCTTGGCAGTAAGCAATGAGTTAACTTGCAATACTGCATTCTAACCACCATGCCACCACAATGCCAGAGAAATTGTCTATATATAAAGGCAGGGGTGGGATTCAATTGGTTTGGGCGAACCAGATGTTAATTTTACACCCAGTTCGCTGAACCAGTAGTTCCAAGGAACAGCTGGCCCCACCCACCCCACCCCATCCCACACTCCCAGGAGTCCCCATGAGGCCTGTCTGGTTCCCAGGTAACTGCAGGGAGGCCTCTAGGGAGCAAAAACAGGGCTTGGGGGGATGCGGTGCGACACCCCGCACCTCGTTTTCACTCTCTTGAAGCTGCAGGGAGGCCTCCTAGGCCCAAAATGGGGCATTCGGGGTGCAGCTTGCTCCCGTGCCATGTTTTGGACCTAGGAGGCCTCCCTGCAGCCTCCTGGGAACAAAAGCAGAGTCTGGGGGTGCAATGCGGCCGTCCCATGCCCCATTTTCACTTTCCTGAGGCTTCAGGGCTCCTCGGTCCAAAACAGGGCACAGAGGGGTGCAGTGAAAGAAAGAGAGAGAGAGAGGGAGGGAGGGAGGGAGGGAGGGAGGGAGGGAGGGAGGAAGGAAGAAAGAAAGAAAGAAAGAAAGAAAGAAAGAAAGAAAGAAAGAAAGAAAGAAAGAAAGAAAGAAAGAGGGAGGGAGGGAATCATTTAAAAAATATCTGCCCAATTGAATAAGGCACTTTAAAAAAAGAATTATAAATTTCCTATTCTTTTAATTACTTGTATTATGAAAATATGCCTGTTATGAAGCAGCAAAGGCTTGAGGGAAATTGAAGCAGACTAACATTAAACAACACGAATATTGACAAAAACCCTAAGATGAATCTATCATAAGCATTATGGTCCTCTATACCTGGTTTGATTCAATTGTCCAATTCAACCATAGATTTCCTTGCAAATTCCTATAATATTTAATCTACCACATCCACTTTCCTTTTTTAAAAAATATTTTTTTTTATTTTTTGTTACAACAAAAATATTGTGTGAACAGTGTGATTTTATAGTGTTTCATATTTTGATACAAACATGACAATATTCCTCTTGTTTAATATAGTTGACAATCTTTTAAAATTATATATATAAATTATCAATCTTGATTATTCGATGTTACAATATGTTATTTTTGTGTCAATCTCTATATTCTTAATCTCACTCCTTTTACTTCCAATTATATATTAATAATTATATTTGCAGTGTTTACCAGATTATATAGTTCTAATAACAATTCACAAATTTATATTAAATTATAATTTTCCATTGTTTATCCCCCTTTTAATTTCTAAACATGCCACTATTATATATTTTTTAAATTCCCCTTTCTAATCACATTTTGATACAAATACAATAGTATTCATCATATTTATGTTTAACAGGTTATCCAATTATAATAATACAGTTGCTTTTATTAAATTATAACCTTTCATTATCTTATACAATACTTCACTATATTATTTTATGTCAATCAAATTCCATATGTCATTCCTTTTCCTATAATAGCATGTTAATATTCTTATTTATTATCTTTAGCAGTTACATATCTTAACTAATAATACACATTTGTATAAAATTATACTCTCCTTTTCTTTTCTTTTCTTTTCTTTTTTTAGCTATCATCTCACTCACATTAAAGCTTTAATTTTTCACTTCTTAGCTTGTCTCCCATATTCCTCGTACATTTCTGTCTCTATCTACTACTTCTTGACCTTTCCTCTTAAACATTTCTTCCTTCTTTACTATATCCCATTGTCTCATTTTCAAGTTATCTATTCTCACCCCTATCTTTCTCCCAAATATTTATTTTTGCAATTCCAATTCTTGATTAATTTCCCTTATATTACTCTCCCCTTGGTTTATATCAATCATATGCTGATTCTGTAAACCACTTAGAGAGGCCTATAAAGCACTATAAAGAGATATATAAGTCTAAGTGCTATGACTGTTGCTATTATATTTATATTTATTTCCTTTTTATCTTTGGTTGCTCTTTCAATTGGCTCCTCCGCTTCCTGAACCTCCTGCTTTCTTGTCATTTGTGTCTCAATTTCCAACACTGCATCCATGTTTTGTATTTTATTCAAAATGTCCTCAAATCCTCTTGTCAATATATCTTTTATTTCCTGAAAATCCAACACAATTTCTTTGCAAATTCCAGTCTTTATTTTTGTTTTTTTAATTTCTTCTCAGCCTGTCCAATTGTCTTTTATCCAAGCCAAAGTTATTAAAAAAAAACAATATCCAATGTCCAGGGATCTTTATGTTCTGAAATTAATCATTCTGTTCTTTTAAATAATCCATTGATGAGATCTTCATACATCCCTCTACCAAGAGTCTTATATTGTAGCTTTCAGGGAACTTTTAATAATAAAATTCTCTTATTTCTCCATACACCATACCCCAGGTCTTTTCAAAACTTTGGGGATCTGTTGTTCTTTCCTTTGTCAACAGGTGGCGATCTTGAATCAGTTTTCACTTTGTCTTGCCTTTTTAAACAGACTTTATTAATACAATCCAATTAATACAATCTCCAAAAATAAATATTATGCTTTATATTATACTTCAGCATTTTTATAAATGCCTATCCAAAGCCAGTGTCTCTCTACTCTAAAAATCCAATTTTCTATATTTTTAACAAATGTACTGTTTTCTTTCTTCACTTACTTCCATTTTTAGAATGTTAGCTTTCTACTCCAGTAGCTAGGTCACAGCCACTTAATATAATTATGAGTCCTCTTTTCTGAATATTCTTCTCAGGGTTATATTTTAAAGCAAAAGGATAGTTCTTAACCAGTTCCACATTGTCACTATCTTAACTCCTGCACTCTTCTTAGGTTAAAGCTGCTCCAACTGTGTGGTGGCCATCTTGGCTGCCTCTTCTTCCTGCCGTGGCATAGAGAGCAATAACCTTGGGGCTCTACAGGGAGTTACGTTCTCCCCTGGAACCTCATAAGGCATCTCTCCTTTGCTTTACCACCCCTCCAGGGTGGCTTTGGCTGCTTCTGGAGCTCACTAACAGAAGAAACCAGTGCAGGGGACAGAGAGCTCTGTTCCCTTGCTACTGCTGTCACCGCAACATCACTTCTGGTCACCACATCCACTTTCCTGATGTAATGAAAGCCAGCATTTGTCAAGGCTGTAATCCTAAATAAAATTACAGAATCAGAAGCTACACTGAACTTATTAATGTGAATTTCAGAAAGCATGCACAGGATTGTACTGTAAATCTTGCTAGAACCTGAAAAAGTTAGAAATGATTAACTGTGGCAATAGTTTCCCATCTGAAGCTCTCTGGGCTAAATTGACAGAATCACTTCCAATATTTTCAGGGTTATTGGGGTGTTATATTGGCAGCTGTTGTGGAATCTTGTGATGCTGAGATTAAAAACAAAAGAAAGATTCTATTTCATGCTTGGGGAGAAAAGCCAAGGGAGAGAAATGTTAAGTGGCATTATTATATGACATCTAATAACCTTGTGTTCTCTTTATTTGTTCCTATCCCCATTTCTGCCTGTTGTTGCCACTTGTCAAATATTATTTGCCAAGAGCCATTTTTCTATCACCAGCCTGCTTGCAGAAAACTGTTGGAATTATGAAGTAACGTAACCATATTCCTAAAATGAAATTGCCACCATATTTGCAAAACTTATAATGAAATGAGCAAGTTAAACAAATTAGTGCAATCTAGCAAAATATTTTTCAGCTACAACTGAATGTTTTTGATTTGAAAGTACAGTATTTAGGAAGTAGCTTTAAGTGAGAGGGAGGGAGGGCAGGGAGAAAGAAAAAATGGAGGGAAGGGAAGGAAAAAGAAAGAGGGAATGAGGGCAGGGAGGAAGAAAGAGAAAGAAAGAAAAGAAAAGAAAGAAAGCAGGAGAGGGAGGGAAGGAAAGGAAAGAAAGAAGGAAGGAGAAAGAAAGAAAAGAAAGAAAGAAAGAAAGAAAGAAAAGAAAGAAAGAAAGAAAGAAAGAAAGGAAGGAAGGAAGGAAGGAAGGAAGGAAGGAAGGAAGGAAGGAAGAAAGAAAGAAAGAAAGGAAGGAAGGAAGGAAGGGAAGGGAAGGAAGGGAGAAAGAAAAAGAAAGAGGGAGGGAGGGCAGGGAGAAAGAAAGAAAGAAAGAAAGAAAGAAAGAAAGAAAGAAAGAAAGAAAGAAAGAAAGAAAGAAAGAAAGAAATGGAACAAGCTGGAGGACCAGCAGCCATGCCAGGTACCCGACTCCTAGCCATTCCAGAGCAGGAGATTAACCCCAGCCAACCCAGAGACATACAACTACAGAGAAAGATCCCACCCTTGAGGGTGAAATTTGATGGGGACCCCCAGAAATTGGGATTCTTCCTCACCTATATGCAAGAATATGGGCTGAACTTCCCAACCCAGGGGGCCTGAGTGTGAGTCATCACCCAGGCCCTAGAAGGGGCAGCTGCCAGATGGATGGTAACCCTCCACAATGTTAATGCCCCAGAGCTGATGAACCTCAATTGATTCATGACAGCCCTATGCCACCTCTTCGAAGACCCTCTCACTGATCAAAAAGCCCTGGGCCGCATTAGGTTCATAAAGCAAGGCCGCCACCCTGTAGCCAAATACACTTAGGAATTTTGTGACCAGAAGATATCTTGGTCTGTTGGTTCAAAGATTGACTCAACCTGTACACTGCCTGCCTGCCTGGCCCGTGGGCCCTCAAACCTTCTGCATGAATGGTACCTGATGGCAGAGGAGGCAGAAATAGACATGGCCCGTAACCAGTACAGCAGTGGCAAGGTTTGGAGAAGATCCCCATCCCAAGGGAAGTGGGAGTTTTTCAAACCCCAAACCACCATGACTCCAAGACCATCTGGCTGCTTTAAGTGTGGAAAGGAGGGGCACCATGCAGCAGAATGCCCTTCAAAAACCCCTGCCAGAAAGCCAGACCACCCACCAGGGGGAAAACCTGGAAAATCCAAGCCCCGAGAAAAAGAAACCGCACTGAGAAGCCAAGAAGCCATGAGGTTTCGGTTCTCCCCAAACCCAGAGGAAGAATCCCCAATGCCCCAAGGAGACCTGAGCCAGTCTGAAAGCAATCCAGAAGATGACCCTCTGGTAAGTGACCCAATCAAACCACTCACTCTACCCCTAAGACTGTTTATCCTCAGCCAAGGGAAGGGGTGGAAGTAGCAGCCTTACTGGATTTGAGATGCACCCAGTGCCTAATTAACCCCACTCTAGTAATGAAATTGGGAATCCACCTAAGGAAAATGGAAAACCCCATCACTTTCTGCCAATTAAATGGGACTATAGCCAGCCAGTTTTGCCACAGAACCATTGCAAATAGAACTGGGGAACCATATCGAGATGCTCACATTCATTGTAGCCCCAGGAATGGAAGGGCCACTAGTCCTAGGACTCACATGCCTATAGAAATGGAATCCAAAAATAAAGTGGAAGAGAGAAGCCATACATTTCCAGAAACATGTAGCATTTGCAAACAGTCCAGAGTTGTGGGGGTGGAAAGAAAAGAGAACAGAGAACCAGCCTGGCCAACCGGCTGAACCCATTAACATCCCCAAAGAGTACCAGGATTTGGCTCAAGTATTTAGTGAGGAGGCTTCTGATGAACTCCCACCACATCGCGCCACAGACTGCGCCATTGAAATCCGACCAGAGGCTAAACTTCCAAAACCGAAAATGTATTGCATGTCCCCCAGAAAACTAAATGAACTCAGAGCATTTATCGATAAAAATCTAAAATGGGATTTCATCGAACCTACCCGACCAAAAATAGCAGCTCCAGTATTATTCCATGAAAAGAAAGATAGCTCTTTACACCTCTGAGGGGATTTCCCAAATTTAAATACAAACTCCATGGAAAATATGTACCCACTCCCCCTCATGAAGGACATGCTAGCTCACCACTCTAAAGGAATTTTTTTTTCAAAGTTAGATCTATGAGAGGCATACAACCACATCAGAATAAGGGAGGAGGATGAGTGGAAGATTGCTTTTAACACCCCACTGTGATGCTACCAATTTAAAATGCTCCCTTTCGAACTACAAGGAGCACCTGCCATGTTTGTGCAACTAATTAATGAGCTGCTCCATGATTTTTTTGTACAAAGGGGCTCTAGTTTATCTCAATGACATTTTAATCTACACCGAAACAAAAGAACACATAAAGTTACTCCAAGCAGTTCTCACAAAACTCCAAAACGCCAAACTATATGCAAAACTCTCTAAATGTGAAAAAATTGACTACCTGGGATATAGAATATCCCACAAGGGAATAGAGATGGACCCACAAAAAGTAAAAGCTGTCATCGATTGGGAATAACCCCATACTTACAAACAACTGCAAAGCTTCCTGGGTTTTGCAAACTTTTACCACCAGTTCATTCCAGCTTTTGCAAATGTTGCCCTCCCCATAACAAGCTTGTTAAAAATGAAAGACAGGAGAAACCCAAACCTTTACCTGGATGATGGAATGCCAAGCGGCATTCAAAACTTAAATAACTATTCTCAGCAGAACCAATCCTGAAACATCCAGACCCCGAACAAGCATTTGTCATCCAAGCAGATGCTAGTGATGTAGCAGTTGGAGCAGTTCCATTCCAAAAGAATGAATGTGGACAGTTACAACCATGTGCTTATACTTCCAAGAAACTCACAGGAACTGACCAAAGATGCTCCATGTGGGAGAAAGAGGCATATGCTGTGCAATGGGCACTCCTCACATGGAGACACTTCCTAGAAGGGAACAAAATCCCCTTTGAAGTCTGGACTGATCATAAAAATCTAGAAGCCCTGAAAACTCCATGGAAACTCTCAGGAAAACAAGTAAGGTGGGCTCAATATTTTAAAAAGTTTAATTTCACTCTCAAATATCTTCCAGGGGGAAAAAATTTCTTGGCAGATGCCCTATCCAGGAAACCCCAATACAACAGCAAAAAGATTGAAGTTGTAAAACCCATTATCCAACCAACCCAACTTGTAGCCAAAGTGATCACCCAAGCACAAGGGAAGAAAGAACCACTGACTGACAATGCAACAACTTCCAAATTTAAGGAGACACTACTTAAGGATGACTGGCTCCAGGCTAACAAAAACATTTGCTTACTCAAAGACGGTCTAACCTGGGTAGAAAACAGACTTTATGTCCCTGCCAGCCAGAGAATGGACCTCATGAAATGATGCCATGACTCCAAAATAGCTGGACACTTTGGATTTATAAAAACCCTGCATCTCATCAAAAGATAATTCTGGTAGCCATCTCTCAAAAAAGATATTGAAAGCTATGTTGCTAGTTGTCCTATCTGCACTGCTGCAAAAAGAAGACAAGGGAAATCTCCTGGACTTTTACAAACAGTAGCAGAACCTTCAACACCCTGGAGAGAGAGCTCTATGGACTTTATAGAGAAGCTCCCTGAAAGTGCAGGAAACACTGTTATTTGGGTTGTAACAGATCTTTTTCAAAACAGGTTCATTTTGAACTTTGCCAAAAGATCCCAACAGCCAAGGTGTTGGCAAAGATGTTTTTAATACACATTTTTCACCTCCATGGAGCTCCCCAATTATCTCAGATAGGGGTATACAATTAACATTCACATTTTGGCAGGTATTTTTAAACCTATTAGGCTCCACCCAGGGGTTGAGCTCATCAAATCACTCCCAGATCAATGGTGGACAGAACGAACTAATGGTATATTAGTACAATATTTAAGATGCTTTATTAATTACCAACAGGACAATTGGACTGACCTTCTTCCTTTTCCAGAGGTAGCATACAATAACTTGGTCCACAGTAGCACTGGTTTCACCCCATTCCAGGTAACCACAGGACAAGAATTCAACCTTATGCCAGAGCTACCTACCAAGGAACCTGAAATTCCCTCCCTTAAGGAATAGATAAATAATTTGTACACCACTTGGCCAGTGGTCAGACTAGCCTTACAAGAGGCTAGAACAGCTTTTAAAGCTCAAGCAGACAAAAAACACTGTGATCTTAAACTGTTCAAAGTTGGGGACTGCCTATATTTGTCTACAAAGTTCCTAAAAATCATTGCAACCCTCTAAGAAACTGAGACCTAAATTCATTGGACCATTTTCCATCTCCAGAATTATCAATCCTGTTACTGTAGAGCTTCTACTTTCCAAAACACTTAGACAGATTCATCCAGTATTTCACTGTAGCCTACTCAAACCAGAGATCATTTCAAAACTTAGACGCACACCCTTCCCACACCTCCAACTCCCATTATTGTACATGGGGAACAACATTTTGAAATTAAAGATATCCTTGATTTGTGCATTCACCGTGAATCCACACAATATTTAGTAGCTTGGAAACACCTTCCCTCCTCACAAAATGAGTGGGTAGCCAAATGACATATAAAAGCACCCACATTACTATGGAAGTTCCACCTGAAATACCCTCACAAATCATCCTAAGTTGTAAATGTAACACATGTTTTATGTCTTCCAGGTGGATTTCTCAATTTTTTGAGGAGGGCAATATGTCAGATACGTGTATCTGACATTCTTCAATGGAAGAAGAAGGGGGTGAATTGGTACAAGTAATCCTTTTTTGATGTAACCTGAATATCTTAAGTCTTGTATTGAATTTTGTATTGAATAACTTATACATGATATACAACTGGGGACTGGAGCCCAGATGCCTGGAAACTTGTCACCTCTTGGAGAGATAGCAAGAGGAGAAGGGGCCATAAAAATTCCAGCTCCGAAAGAAACTTCCTGGGGAACTTTTCTCAACTACATTCCCAGAAAAAAAAGGGTGGGTGATTAACATGTTGCTTCTTTGTATTGATGAAATCCACATCAGGGGTTCTAACTCCTTTTATATATGCAGCATGCCTGGAGGCATATTAGACCCTGCTTTGACTATTACCTGGATAACTTCCTTTTCAATAAAGAATTCCTTTTGAAATACCCAGTTTTTAGAAGCTCATTCTTAGCGTTTGAAGGGGAGAGAGTCTGGGCCTTACAATCTTACAGATTTTTTTTTTTTAAAGGGGGAAAATGAATTTGTAGCTATAGTTTGGATGATTAGATGGATGGATTATAGAAAGCACAGTAATATGATGTAACTTCAGAAAAGAGGTTAAAATATATTTGAATTATAACTACAAAGAAGAAAATTAAAAGCCACTTCCCTATACTTTTTTATTTTTCTTTTCTTTGCACCTTTTTCTTGTTCTTTTCTTTTTTCTTCCTTACTTTACATTAATTTGTGTTGGTTTTTATCTTGTTTAAAAATTCTATTAAAATTAAATATAAAAAAGAACAAGAGGACTTCTGGTGGTGATGTGGTGTCATGGCGACACAGGGAAACAGTGCTCTGTTCCCAGTTGCCAAATTTCTGGCAATTGGTGGCCTTTCGAACTGAGATCCGGTCCTGGGGGGATCAGCAAGAAAGAGGGGAAACTTCAGAGGTGACATGGAGGGGTGCAATCTCCTGATGCACTAAGAAGGGACCCTTGATTCTGGTGCAGAAGAGGCCAGCCTTTATGGCTGACCCAGAGACTTGATGTCCCACAACAAAGAAAGAGGAAGTGGGGAGGGCAAATGGTGCAGTAAAAACAGTGGGAGCAGAAGAAATTTCTGAGTTGTGAGATCGGATCATTGGCAAGGAGGTGTCCAGAGGAGTAATGAGATAACAGTGACAGCTCCAAACACTAAATGGGCAGCAAAACAAAGAGTAGAGCAGGAGGAGGGTGAAATATGGGACCAGCGGCAGAGACATGGAGAGGAGAAGAAGAGGCGAGTGAAACAGAAAGAAATCAAAAGTGTTCCACAAGACTGGGAGAGAACAGTGTGTCTAGAACAGAAGTGTTGAATCTTTCCCCACCCCAAATATTTGGTGCTCCAATGGCAGAAGAAGAGAGAAACAGGAAGAAAAACAAAGTATAGGAGAGTGACAGTGCAAGCTTGACAGGACTGACATCTTGAAGATTAAAACAGCTTACTGTCAGCTCTTTCAGCTCTACAATAAGACTTAAAGAACAGTTTACTCTGAACTTTTTAACATATATAACTTAATGGAAATTTTATATGTAAACCTACTTTTTCTACATCTAACTTTAACATTGACATCTATATTTATACCTACATTTATAATTATATTTATACCTCTATTGATAATTATATTTATTTTATATAGATATATATTGATTGAAATTTAATGATAGTTATATACTTATAGTCTTATCAATTGTTATTTATTGTGATCTAAAGGTATAATTATACCTATTTTATAAGATATATATTGATTGAAAGTTACTGATAGTTATATATTTACACTCTTACTGGCTGTTATTTATGGATATTTAATATAACTATAGTTATAGTCTTATTTATTTATAATCAGAGTGGAACAATCCAAATAATCAATTTATAATTTTATAAATTAATACTACTAATTAACAGTAATATTTAACTTGCCAATTAACTAACAAATAGATTGTACTGAATAGACTACATTTTTATTATAGTTGTTACTGTTATTGGGATTGATTTTTACAAAGTATATTAATTTAGAAGACTGTGCTGCTTAATCAGTATTTAGAATATCTAGAATATAATACAATATATATTATTGCATATTATATTATAGTATAAAAAGTAGAGTTTAAGAAAAGAAAGCCAGGAGAATATTGGATGGTGGTTTGGGAAAAGATAGATAGGATATTAGGAGAGCAATGCAGAATTATGAAAGAAATGACAAGCATTACAACTATCACCTTGAAGGCTGGGAAGAAAACCACTCCAACAATAACTGCAGTGATTGCATCCCCAGTAAACCAGAGATCAATAGAAGGAATGTTTGCATCAGAAAATTTTAATCCCACACTGAACATGCAAACCATGCAGGCTACACTATTAGCAATCCAAGAAATCATGGTGAAATTACAAGAGAATATGACTAAAACCATGGAGAGATGAAAATGGAAATAGAGGAGGTTAAAAGAGAAGTGAAGAATGACATACAGAAGCTGGATGAAAAAGTGGGCTTGATTCAAGAAGCAATGCAGAAGAATGACCAATGAATACAAATGATCGAGAAAAGAATGGAAAAAACAGGAAAAATTAGACCTGGTGAATCGGAGGATGAGAGAACGAAACATGAAAGTAAAGGATTCATTGATTCAGTTGGAAATGGATTGAGCCTCATTTTATCTAAGATTTCAAAATGTTATGGAGACCAAGGAGGAAGACCTGGCAACAATAATGATGGAAATGATAGCAGAGGTACTCCAAAGAGACAAATGAGAAATAATAAGTGAACTGGATGAGGTCTATAGAGTTCATATGAACTATGCTAGATGCTATAGGCTGCCAAAGGAAGTTCACGTGCATTTTGCTTGGAAAAAAGTAAGAGATATTATATACAAAATAATTAAGGATGAGCCAATGACTTACAAAGACAAGGAAATAACCACATTAAAACAGATCCCAAAGAGAGTGAGAGCAAAGAAAAGACTATTATTTCTTAGCAGCCTTACTCAATGTGTGTCATATATTATTCAGATTGATAACACCAGAAGGAATGTTGGTGTCATGGCAGGGGGGGAAATTAAAATTGATATCTTGGATAAAGCGCAAGATCTCCATGACCAACTTATTGGCTCAGAAGAAACAGGCAGTAGCAGAGAGGAACTAGAGCAGACAAGTCAAGAGGACCAGCAACAGGAAAGTAAAGACAAAGAACAAGAAGAAAAGAAGAAGAGGAAAGAAGAACAGTTTCAAGAAGAAGAGTGAGAACAAGAGCCCCAAAATATACAAAGGGCAATAGAAAATAGTGAGTAGCATAAAAGTAAGGGAAAGGAAAGTAAGTTGAAACTATTAACTTTAAATATAAATGGATTTAACTCTCCAATTAAACGGAACCAAACCTTCATGAAACTGGCAAAGCAAAAGATGGATATTGTGTGCCTCCAAGAGGTGCACATCAAAAATCAGGATAAAAAATATTTACAATATAAAAAATTAGTAAAACTTTATGTATCTTTGGCAGATGAAAACAAAGAGTGGTGGCAGTGTACATTATAGAAGGAATAAATGCAGAACTAATATATCCAGATTTAAAAGGTAGAATATTGATGATAGAAGTTGTCAGCTCTGAGATCAGCTGCCACAAGAAAATATGTGAACAATAAAGGGGGGGTGAGGGAGTTGAACAGTTCAAGGTTATTTAGTATGTAGCATTAAAAAATTCCAGCTGCAGTTAATTGGTTCTCATGATTTATGAAGTGTGTAAGTGGAAGGAGATAGGGTGGACTTTGTGGGACATGCTGAGAATGAGTTTCAGTTTTGGAAATTTCCATAGACATACCAGAGCTGTTCCTAATAAATCAATTGGAGATTATGCTTGTCTTGGAGTGATTGATTACTATGGATAATTTCTGGATGCCTAACATTTATTTCCAAAACTCATTTTTTCTTTTCTAAAGGGGTTTGAGCTGATACCCTGAAGATTTTTTCCCAGAGATGGAGAAAAATCAACAATCAGCCGACATTGAAGATGAACAGGATGGGGCTTGCAGGAGGCCCCCTCCGGAGCACTAGCTGGAGCTGTCAGCCCCTGTTTGGAGGAGATGATGGATACCTTCAGAAGGGCAGTAGAGGAAAAAGATCTTGGAGCCAGACCAAAGCTTTTCAACTCGAAGAAATGTTACAGCCCAGATTTAACTGGACTATCTGAAGAAAAGTCTTTCTCCAGCCCCATGCATACAGCTATTGAACCAGAATGGAGGGAAGAGAGACAATTTGGGTTGGAATTCTCTCAAGATGACATCCTCAAGGGTTATTCTGGGAGCCCATTGATGGTAGATTTACTGCAACAGTTCCAGAATTTAAAGGTGACAGGCTTGGTCTCACAGCCTGCTTGGATGAGTGGAAGCCTGAGACAACCCATTTTCTCTTATCCAAGTATCGTGAGGGATGAGGAGATTACACAGATGCTATTTGGAGAGGCCCAGCAAGAGGCATTGACTGATAGAGGTATGTTGCAGCCTCCGAGGCAATCCCCTCATTTCCCAGAAGGAAGATTACCCCCTGCAGAGAGTATCCCTCCAGGGTGGGGATTTTATCCAGGCCAGGGGTGGATTCAATGGCAGCCAGCACCAACAAAGTCCTGGTCTGAAGGGAGGGTTGCCCAGACAACAGAAAGCAGTCACTTCCCTTCTCCCCTGGGCAGGGAACCAGACCACACCCATCTTCCTCATGGCAACCACAATTGCAAAACCGACCTGGAGCAAGGCTGCAGGGACCTCTATTCAGAGAGGCACCACTCAGCCAGGCTTTAGGCACCCTGCCCAGCCTAGATAAGCCGCCCACCCAGCTCCTTTCATTCCAGTTCAACCTGCAGGGGCCTGGCATGTGCCACATCTGCAGCCATGACCCAGGCCAGAGCAAATTCCCTTTGACGCGATAGCCACCATGAACATTTCAATTACTTTCTCACTCGAATCCGATCCCATATAGAACAATTTGGGGATCAATATGCCACAGAGCATGATATGTTTATAGCCATAACAGATGGGATGAATGAAGGGGATGCTTCAGACTGGGTGGCCCAACTACACAATGAACAAGCCCCCGAATTACATGATGTCAACAGATTTATTTTATTATTAAGGTTCAGTTTTGAAAATCCAGGCAGGGTGGCAGAGAATGAAGAGAAGTTAATGGAAATGAGACAAGGCAAGTGACCCTTGTCAGACTTTATTTGGGACTTTAGAAGGATCCCAAGCCACCTCATGGATTGGCCTGAAAGAATGACTTTACACTACTTTAAAAATGCCATTGATCCAGAAGTAAAGAAGGCCTGTGACATTAGGGGAATACTGGAGTCCTTGCAAGTGTGATATGCTGCAGCCCTCAGCTTAGACTGCAGTATCAACCCACACAGAAAACCCCTTCCGGCGGCCCCATCTAAGATGATTGTGGCTAGGAGACCACTGACCAGACCAGCCGAAGCTGCTCTTACCCAACCCAATAGAATGCTGAAATGTTACCGTTGTGGCCAAGATGGCCATAGAGCTCCTGCTCCTGTACCACAAGCAGCACAGTCGAAGTCTAGTATGGTTGGTAGAGGTCAGAAAAGTCAAGAAAGACCTCCGGACATTAGCCAGTTTGCTAGACACAGCTGGGAAAGTCCCCTCTACGCAGATGGGAGCAACGGACCACCAGGCTGACAACACATCCCCAGGAACCTACCTGCCAAAGATGACCCAATGGTGAGTGATCCCTTCATACCTTTTACAGTCAAGGTCAAGTTAGTGGTACCAAACATGGGGGAGGCCGGGGAGTTAGAAGCTGTCATTGATACTGGGTGCTCTAGATGCCTTATCGGATTCCCTATCATTGAACAATTGGGCATAAAGACTAACCCACTAAAATGCCCAATCAGATTTCAGCAAGTGGATGGGACATTTAATTGGGGGGACCCCAGCCACCCAAATGACAGAATTGATCAAGATGGAATTAGGCCCTCATCACGAACTCATATGCTTCATACTGGCCCCCAGGATGTCAGAATCAATCATATTGGGTCTTGCTTGGCTAGACAAATGGGCCCCTACAATCAAATGGGAGGATGGATTCAGGAAAATCCTCATTGGACTGGGCTCATTGCCCTTCTTCCTCCCACAACAGAACCACCAGTCGACTTGAAACCAACCCCTGAGCTGACATCCATAGCATCCTACCTTCTACCAGATAACCCCCAATTACCCAACTAATACTTGGCTGAAGCATGCAGTGAAGAAGAGTGTAATGTCCTCCCCATTGAGCCACTGATTGCACCATAGAATTAGAACCCAGGGCGAAACTACCAAAACCAAACATGTATTCCATGACACCTGCTGAAAAGACTGAATTAAGGAAATACATCAACCAAAATTTGGACTGAAGTTTTACTGAACCTGCCAAATCAAAATTAGCTGCCCCCGTGTTGTTCAAAGAGAAGGATGGTGGGTTGATATTATGTGTAGACTTTAGGGGCATAAATGTCATGTGCATCAAAAACGTACCCTCTCTCCCTCATGAAGGACTTATTGAACCACCTGTCAAAATGCAAAGTATTCACCAAGCTAGAGCTCAGAGAAGCTTACTACCAGGTCCACATCAAAGAGGGAGATGACTGGAAAACAGCTTTTAACTGCCCTTTGGGTAGCTTCCAATTCAAAGTCATGCCTTTCAGACTTCAGGGGGCTCCCGCAGTGTTTATGCAACTCATCAATGAGCTGCTACACCACACCTTTATTGGGGGGGTCTTCATATACCTGAATTACATCCTTATCTTCAGCAAAACCATGGAAGAACATGTTCAATTGGTCTGATAAGTCCTAGAAAAACTTCTAGCTGCCAAATTATATGTGAAACTCTCAAAATGTGAATTCCACAAAGAGTCACTGGATTATTTAGGCTACCGAATATCCAACCTGGGAATTGAAAGGTGAAAGCGGCGCTAGACTGGCAACACCACTAGAACCCAAAAACAACTTCAAAGTTTTTTAGGGTTTGCCAACTTCTATAGACAATTCATTCTGTCCTTTGTGAAAGTTGCCCTCCCTCTAATGGAGCTATTAAAAATGGGCCCGTCACCCACCAAGCAGAAGCCAAGTCAACCCCTGGCTTGGACCATGGACTGTCAGAAAGCGTTTGAGACCTTAAAATGCCCCTTTGCAGCTGAGTCCATCCTCCAGCACCCAGATATGACCAAGCTTTTTATTGTCCAAACTGATGTGAGTGATGTAGTGGTGGCAGCCATTCTGCTGCAAAAAGACTCCAAAAACAGGGGACACAGGGGAAAGGTGGGTGGTCTGGGAGAAAGAAGCATTTGCCGTACGATGGGCTTTATTGACTTGGAGGCATTTCCTAGAAGGGGTGCCAGAGCCCTTTGAGGTATGGACTGATCACAAAAACCTCGAGGCTCTAAAGACTCCTAGGAGATTATCACCCAAACAAGTCCACTGGGCCCAATACTTCAAGCCATTCAACTTCAACATTAAATATATCCCCAGAGGGAAAAATATATTGGCAGACACCCTGTCCAGAAAACCTCAGTTTGACAGCAACTGAGAGGAAATAGTACAAGCCTTAATGTCAGGAGCTCAATCGGCAGGCCAAGTAACCACTTGAGCCCAAGCCAACCACAACCCCAAACACCTGGAAGATAAGCTGACTGCAGAATTGAAAACTGCCCTATTGACCGATCCTTAGTTCCTGGACCTTCAAACCAAGTTAACAATGAATGAGGGGGTAGCTTGGAAAGTGATTAAGATTTATGTACTGACAACCCTAAGACTATTGATACTAAAGCATAGCCACAACTCACAGTTGGGAGGCCACTTTGGATTCTTAAAAACCCTACATTTATTGAGAAGACAGTTCTGGTGGCCAAAACTGAAACCTGACATTGAGGACTATGTAAAAAGTTGCTCAATTTGTGCCACAATGAAACACAGAACTGGAAAAACCCCTGGCCTCCTTCAACAAGTTGCTGAACCAACCCAACCGTGGGAAGAAATTGCAATGGACTTTATTGTGGAATTACCTGAGAGTGAAGGGAATATGATCATTTGGACTGTAATTGACTTATTCTCTAAACAGCCCCACTTTGTAGCCTGTAAAGGACTTCCATCTGCGAAAAAGCTTGCAAAGCTGTTCATGAAACATATCTATAGACTACATGGAGTACCTCATAGAATAATATCAGACAGAAGGGTACAATTTACCACAAAAACTTGGAGGGAATTTTTGAAGTCCATTGGGTCCTCCCAAGGATTATCCTCAGCTTTCCATCTGGCCTGTAATGGAGCAGCGGGGAGGGCTAACACCATGAGGGCTAACACCAATACATTAGATGCTATGTAAATTATCAACAAGAAAATTGGGCTGAGTTATTACCTTTTGCAGAGGTTGCTTACAATCATGTAGTACATAGCAGCATGGGGTTGACTCTATTCCAAATCAACACTGGAATGGACTTTGTCCCTATGCCAGAGTTACCTAGACAACCTCCCACATCCATGCCCATAACAGAATGGATCAACTCATTAAAGAAAGGATGGGAAGATACAAAAAAAGCTTTGACCGAAGCTGCAAAAATTATAAAAAACAGATGGATAAACATAAATCCTTTCAACAGCTTCTTTAAAGTGGAAGACAAAGTATATTTGTCAACCAATTATCTTAGGTTGAAACTGCCCAGTAAGAAACTGGGCCCAAAATTCTTGGGTCCGTTCCCAATTTCAAAAATTATCAATCTGGTCACTGTCCAATTAAGTCTTCCTTGACTATTAGGAAAGATTCATCCAGTGTTCCATTGTTGTTTACTAAAACCAGCTGCTACATCAATGATAAGATCAGTGCCAATTGCTCCCCCTGACCCATTAACGGTACAGGGGGAAACACATTATGAAATTAAGAAAATTCTTGATTACACCATGGACGATTGCAATATTTGGTCTTATGGAAGGGATACCCTCTCTCAGATGCTAGTTGGGTAAAGAGTTGGGTAAAGAGTTGGGTAAAGAGTTGGGTAAAGAGTTGATCAATTGGTTACACAATTCCATGAGGACTTTCCCCACAAACCAAAGGGTTTGGAGGGGAGAGAGGGGCTTAAGGACAATGTATTAACCCTTGTATCTGTTTGGTTGTTTTTTTTCTAGGAGAAGGAGTTTTCAAGGGGGGACACCTATCAGCTCTGAGATCAGCTGCCACAAGAAAATATGTGAACAATGGAGGGGTGAGGGAGTTGAACAGTTCAAGGTTATTTAGTATGTCACATTTAAAAATTCCAGCTACAGTTAATTGGTACTCATGATTTATGAAGTGTATAAGTGGGAGGAGATAGGGTGGACTTGAGACATTCTGGGAATGAGTTTCAATTTTGGAAATTTCCATAGACATACCAGAGCTGTTCCTAATAAATCAACTGAAGATTATGCTTGTCTTGGAGTGATTGATTACTATGGATAATTTCTGGATGCCTAACAGAAGTATTATTGGAAAAGAAAAGTATACTGTTAGTGGTTATATATGCACCCAATAGTGGACAAGGGAAATTTTATAGGAAAGTTCACGAGAAAATAATAGAGACAGGCAAAGAGGATATGTGTATGAAAGGTGATTTCAACACAATCATAGATATAAAGAAGGATTATAGCAGTGACCAAATAAAAATAAAAAGAATACCCTCCCTAAACCTTTTTTTGACATGACAGAAGAATTAAATTTGATAGATATTTGGAGAATTCAAAACCCAGAAGAGAATAAATTTACCTTTTACTCTAACCCCCATAAATCCTGGTCAAGAATTGACATGGCCTGGATAAATAAAGCATCAATGAAAGATATAGAAATTATAGAAATTGTACCAAACATATGGGCGGACCATAGTCCCCTAATATTAATATGGAAGGAACAACAAAGGCAAAGAGGAAGATGCTGAACCCAGAAATTCTGAAAGAAAAGGAATACACTGGATGATTAACAAAGGAATTAGAGCTATTTTTTAAAGGCAATACAAAATATCATACATCTTTACAGAATTTTTGGGACACAATGAAAGCATATATAAGAGGGTTAATGATAGCTTACAATGCAAAAAGGAAAAGGAGAAAGAGAAAAAGAATACAATGATTACAGGATGAGATTAAACATTTGGAATCCCAATTACAAAACAAACCGGGGAATGAACAAATTATAAGTAAATGAGTATTAGCCAAACATAAATTAAACATATTAGAACAGGAAAAGAATTTAAGAGCTTTGAAATTTGCAAAACAAAACTACTTTGAGCATGCCAACAAGCCAGGAAGGTGGCTTGTTTATAGATTAAGAAAGGAAAGAGAAAAAAGAATGATTCAGCAGTTACAGGATAAAGAGTGGAAACTACAATATAATATGGAAAAAGAAAACAGGGATTGCACAAGAGTTCTTCAAAGAACTCTATCAGCAAGAGCAAATTACAGATGAGAAAATAAATCACTACTTAAAAGGGGAGACCATGTCAGTACTAATGGAAGAAGAAAGGGTAATGTTAAATAGGGACATCACAATAGAAAAATTAAGGGAGACAATTCAAAAACAAAAAAATAATAAAATGCCAGGAACAGATGGATTACCATGGGAAGTCTATGAAAGTTAAGGAGAAGTAATTGATTTGATACTTTTGGAAGTTTGCAATGAGGTATTAATAGAGGCAAGGCTACCAGAATCATGGAGATATATTATTTGCCCTAATACAAAAGAAGGCACAGATACCACACAGATAAAAAAAAATTATAGACCAATCTCCTTATTAAACACTGATTACAAAAATTTTATGAATATCATGGCAGAAAGAATGAAAAAAAATAGTAAAATACATTTGGAAATGTCTAACAAGACAAATAAAACACAACACAAAAACAGTAATCAATGTACTGGAGTACTATGAGGCCCATCAAGAAAAACAGGCTGTGCTAGTTTTTCTGAATACCCAAAAGCTTTTGATAGGATAAATTGGCAATTTATGATCCAGCAAATAAAAGATATGAAACTTGGAGACAGATTTGAAAAAATGATAGGATTGATTTACTTGGTTCAGAAAGCTTGTATAATAATTAATGGGGAAACTACAAATTCATTTGAAATAAGGAAAGGAGTATGGCAGGGATGTCCACTTTCACCTATGCTCTTTATCCTGACATTAGAAATTTTGTTGATAAGAATTCGATCTAATTGGGAAATAAAAGGGTTAAAAATTAAACAAGAAGAATATAAGGTGCAAGCATTTGCGAATGACCTTGTATTCTTCACAGAAGAACCAATAGAATCAGGACCAAAACTAATAAGGGAGATAGAGAAATTCAGGGAAGTTGCCGGTCTAACAATTAACCAAGACAAAACTAAAATGATAACAAAAAATTTAACAGATAACCAGGAAAAAAAATTAGAGGAAGAAACAGGTCTACAAATTGCAAAGAAAGTTAAATATTTGAGCATCTGACTTATAGCAAGATGCTCAACAATAAAAGAAGACAATTATATAAATCTCGTACAGTAAATAAAGACTTAAAAAAGTGGGAGAAAATAGTTATTTCTACTAGGCAGGATCGCAGCTATTAAAATGAATATTTTACCAAGATTACTTTTTTTCTTTCAAATGATCCCAGTAAAATTGGACAATTTTTTTTTCAGATTTAAATAAAATCACTATGAAATTCATTTGGACAGGATAAAGAGCAAGGATAGAATTAAGTGCATTGCAGGATAATAGAAGTAGAGGTAGATTTGGACTCCCAACCTGGAAAACATATTACAAAGCAGCAGGTTTAATGTGGATTAAAGATTGGCCCAATCAAAGAAATAAAAGAACCTTAACTTTAGAGGGGCATGATTTCCAGGTGGGGTGGCATGACTTCATGTGGAACCCAGGAGGCTTATTTCCATAGACATATAATTAGAGATTCATTAATGCGAATATGGAGGGAAAATAAAAACAAACACTATATAAAAATTCCAGGATGGGTATCTGCTGTGATACACCCCAATATCCTAGAAATTGGAAAAATGGCTAGTATTATGAAGTTTTAGATCCCCTAAGGAGTATTAAAAACAAATCAAGAACCTAGAGATCAAGAGATGAATATAGATTGGTGGCTGTGCTTCCAATTAAAAACAAGGTATAAAAAAGACCAGGAGGAATTGAAGTAGAGCCAAATCAATTAGATAAACTCTTAGAGGGCACAGAAGAGAAATTAATTTCAAAGATATATAATTACTAATTAGAGTTTGATATGGCAGATGAATTAGTGAAGGGCCCAATGATAGCATGGGCAAGAAATGTGGGACACAACATTGATTTGAAGGATTTGGAAAGAATTTGGAAAAAGAATTATACAATAACAAAATAGGCAGTATATAAAGAGAATCAGTATAAAATATGTTATTGGTGGTATCTGGCTCCTTTGAGATTAGCCAAAATGTACCCCAACTTAAGCCCGATCTTCTTGAAATGCAAGCAGACACAGGGCACCTTCTTCCACGTCTGGTGGCTTTGCCTGAAAGTTAAGAAATATTGGATAAAAATACGAACATGGATAAAAGAAATTACGACCATCCAAATAGAACTTAAAGGAGAAATTTTTCTATTGGGGATAATAAAAGGAGACTACACAAAAATATTTAATTTTGCATATAATCACTGAAGCGAGACTATCACTCACACAATGTTGGAAAGGAGACCTCATGCCAACAGAGAGTTTAATAATCCAAAAAAATCTACAATTGCACTGAAATGGATAAACTTACTCTAAAATCAAAAGAAAAGGAAGACTCAGAGTACTATACAGTCTGGAAAAACTGGTACAAATGGATAAATGATAGAAATAAGTGAGTAAATAAATAAGGAAGAAATATTTTAAAGAGGTTAATGTGTCAGGGCTCCAACAAATCCACCCTCATTCATTTGGTCTTTTTAGCTGCCATAATGTATGAGAAATAACCAGAAATATGAAATATTTATTGGAACAATAATTGGTATATAAGCACCATCAAAATGATCTGTAATGTTTATAGTGTTTTTCATTTTAATGAGTTGTATTGTATTTTGTATTTACTCTTTTTTAATGTTTAATAAAGGTTTTTCAAAAAAATATATAAAAAAGAACAAAAGCAAAACATTATTTGAAAGAAGAACAATCAAAACTGTCCTGCTCTAAATAGAGTTAACATTCATAAGGTCTTTAACACAATTGTAACAGTTAAGGGAATAAATTAAGTCTGTGTTCTGGCTTCTCTTTTGTTTAATAATTATATGAATTGTCTTTTAAATTATATATAGAAGCTAGATATATATGAAACTTAGAAGAAAATTCAAGCTCCATCCCTTTTATTTATATACAATGGAAACACTATCTATGAAAAAGGAACAAGGTTTTAACTGCCAATCACACCTGCTATTTTGACACTATTGTAGGAAGGAGACTGAGAGAGAGAGAGAGAGAGAGAGAGGAGCAAAATGGGGAATTAGTTTGGAATTCCTTTGTGGGCATAAGATGGTGAAGTCCAATCCCCCTTGAATGCCAGTTGAACCATATTGAGTCTTACCCAGGTGCAAACTGTCAGTCAGGGAAGATTCCTGTTGATAGGTTGGGCAAGAAAAAAGATAATTGAACTTTTCACACATGTTTTTCATGTCTGACTGTTGCTGACATCTCCGTCACCTTACTGGAACCCATTGTTCTTTGAACTGATACCTTTCAAAAGTCTAAAACTTATATCAAGATAGAATCTGTAGTCAACACAGCCACCCATCCTGAATGGAAATATTGATAGTTGAAATATATCACCATGTTGGGGAAGCTCTTTAAACTGATGAAAAGAAATTAAAAATATTAGTGACAACCCATTTAAAAGCCATGTAGAAAGTTAGCCTAGTTTTCAAAAAATAAGGCACTGTTCAACAAAGGGCTTTCCTTCATGTTTAAATAATGTAGTGCAACACAATGCCAACAGATGCTTTCTTTGTTGAAAACTGATCAGAGCTCAAAGTGGTTGGATGGGATTGAACTGAATTCGTATCATGAATCACTCTTATGCCTGCAGCATGGCAGTTGAAGCAACTGTGTAATTCAAGAATAATGTTAGAAGGAACCAATAGTTTTGAATTCACAAATAGACTTGCTTTATGCAGAATAATAATAATAGTAATAATAATAAGCTAAAGAAGGAAGGATAAGAAAAGGCATAGTTTTAAGTAGTGGATAAAACTAGAATCTGAAGCAGCTGTTGTTTTTAAAAGAGAACATCCATCATGGTAAAGAAGAAAAGTGAATTACAGATTATTATGGAAGATGGTTTGTATGCTCTCCAATATTTAGCAAGTCGGTGTATCTTGTATTTAGCATCTTACAAGAAAATTAATTGGCACTAGTTTCATGTTCAAAGAGAAACTTGATTAATTGCATATTTTTAGAAATATCAGAAAAATAAAAAAATGGAACATACATTTTAAAATTCAGTTCAGGACAGATTTATGGCAAGAAAAAGTTTTTTCTCCTAAGAGTAATCTACTATTAAAATTAAAATGATGACAACAAATGTGATGCTTGGTTTTACTTTGCAGCTGGGATGGAGATTGATGGACAAATGGAGAGTGACACAGAAAGTGAAGGTAAATAAAATATGAATAGCGGCTGTCTTTTGAAAACGTATGTTAAAATTTATTTTCCTGAGCATGCATGCAATTGCACTCACTCAAGCATTGTTCAAATGACTGTGTGTTTCCACACTTGGATAAAAACAAATGTGGCCTTTATATAAAACTTAACTTTTGCTTAGATATTTTGTTAAGGGCTGACACAAAATATAATCTTAATTTACAAAATCACCAATTTGATTACCTTTTAGTTTAATCTTTCAGATTACAAGTAGGTTTTCTGAAATGTAAAATTATTGCAACTCTTTTACAGCTTTTGCTTGAACACTGCCCACCAGGGAAATTTCACAATTTCCTAAAAGTAACCAATATCAATAGACCTCTGTAAAATGTAATTTTTCCTCACACTGAACAAAGGCTGCAAAAAAAGCATCTTATAGTTCATCTGATAAACTATAAGATGGAATAAAAAAAATGAAATTTTAGTATCCCTTTTCTGCCATCTAGTATACTAGCTATCAGTACTTTTGCAGTTCACATATGACAAGTTTGACTCTAATCTTTCAGTTTGTGAATTGTTAAATTGATATTTGAAGAAGATCAGAGCTGCAATTTTTCAGGAAAATTTATTCAATATAATAGCCCATTATATTTTTCACTTTTAGTTATTTTTCTCCAATTTATAAAGCAAACTGAAATATCATTCTTTGCTAATGCATCAAATATATCACTAATATATTTCAGGATATCACTCTTAAGTCATTATCAATACCTAAGAATCACTGTTATATTTATAAATTACACAAAAAAGGAGGATGGATTCAAACATATGAGTAATTAAACTCCATTGATTTCAATAGTTCTAAGTAGCAGTAAGTCTGGATTTTGCAGAAGAGTGCATTTTGAAAATTTAGTCATTATTTTACATTTAAGAAATGTCTGCATTTGTGTAATAAAAGACAATATTCTCAATAACTTCAAACTCTTCAGGGTTTTTTTTTAAGTAAAACACTTTTTAAAACACAGATTATTATGAAGAAGAGGAGAAAGAAAAAGTAGCCCCCAAAATTGTCAAGGTAAACAGAAAAGAGAGTTATCAGAAAGACACTGCCAATGAAAATGAAGAGCTGGAAGTATCCAAGAGGAAGAAACCAAATAAAAAGAAAAAACAGAAAGCATATAATGATGACAAAGAAAATGAAGTTGAGGAAACAGTAAAAGGGAAGAAAAAGAAAGACAAAAAGCAAAAGGGGATTGAAAACAAGAAAGCAAAAGGAAAGGACAATAAGAAGAAAGAAAATACAGGTGAAAGGTATGACATTTTCATTTTCCCAGATCAAAAATCCAGAGATTTGTTCATAATGGTTAGTATTTTGTATATGAGTACAATGGAAAAATAATATATTTCTTATTCATTTCACTGATTGACAAATTACTGGTTTCTAATTCTGCCATCAAAATACATCAAAATACTATGCAATGAGACTCAATGAAAGACATGTAATTATGTTCTGTGTTTGAGCAATCTGGTGCAAATAAGACAGCTCATCTGAGAGTTGTCAGGGTAGTTTCTATTTTTTTCCTCAGAGTAGATATCTGAAACTTGAAAAAATTGTGGATTTCTATCTAGACTGCATCAAATTACCATGGAAGTGCATTAACACAGCTTTAATCTCAGAAACTCATGTTTAAGTGTAACTTGAAAGTTCTGTGCTGTGACTTTCATGGAGCCCCATTTGTGCATTTTGACCAATGTTCTCTCTCATAAATATTGCTGGGCTGTACCAAGAGTATTCAGATATTTCAATCCCATAATCCCAATCTGTAGGTATTATAGGAAGAAAGTTATATCAGTTGAAAAAGTATTAAAATCACATACTACATAAACATTTTCAAACTGCCTCTGCAGGTCTTAAAAACACAATGGACCTTTGACCTTTAACACATAACTGCTAATTGATAAGATATTTGTATTCTGTTTTACATGTAACCTACATCTACATAACCAATTGGTTCCTCTTCTTCCTCACCTCATCTCAATTTAAATTTTATATCAATCTAATCATTCCACTTAATCTGATGAAATAAGCTGAAACAAAAGCTTATGCTTATTTCTTTCTTTGTTTATTTGTTTGTACAAGAAAACAAGTATAGGTATGAACATAGGAAATAAATACAGATAAATGGGAATGGTAAAACAGGGATGGTAGGCATGCTGGTGCGCTTATGCATGCTCCCTTTAAGGACCTCTTAGGAATGGAGTGAGGTCCATGGTAGAGTTTGAGTTTGAAATGCTTTATGCTGTTTAACAAAGTTTATTAGACTGAAAATATTGCTACCAAACTGCTTATGTATCTGACACACGTTCCTTGTGAACAATCTTCAATTCTGTATAGTAGTACAAGTTGAGCTGCTGATTACTGCCCATGTTACAGCCTATTAAATTGCACAGAACCAGAAGAACAGGACTGGACCTGTGGCCCAAGAGTTGCCCAGCTCCAGGGCAAGATATCCTTTCACAGAAGTACCAGTAACTGATATTTTCAACTATTTTATTCCAAATAATACTGTGTTAAATTGAATTTGTGGGGCTTGTAGTATGTGATGATGATGATGATTTGTATCAGCAATGTTACTCACAGGCACTTAAGGGATGTAGGAGTTGAGAGTGATAAAGGAATCCTAAGTACAAACATGCATGATAAAGCTATTAAAATGCTAGGAAGCTACTGTTCATCACTTTCTTGGTTACAGTCTTTTTAAGTAATTTGTTACAGCATCGGTTTGGAACTAAAACCATGTGGCCAGCTTCCCTATTGCTGTAAGGATTGCCTCTACTTCTAACTCAAGAAAGTAAAAACTCTTAAAAATGAAGTATTTCAAAAGGAACCTTTTATTGAGAAGAAGTGATAGCAATACATTCAAAGTAGCATCTGAGTACCCTTAGGAAAGACAAGTAGAATTAAAGCAGTAGAGACCCCTCCCTTTAGCCAGATGTAGATTCAGTCAATCCACAGATGTGAAGATGTTATTGTACCGGCCACTCTGAGAAACAGATAAGCATATGTTCCAATGGCCATCTTCTGCTGGCTTTCAAAGTGAAACAACCCACATGTCCCTCCCCCCAAACATTTCTCCAAGAGGTAAGAATATCTCAGGGCACTTTAGTGCCACGATAAAGTTATACAATAACACTTTTCACAGGCAATAGTAATGAATCAAATTCAAGCCCCCACTTCCCCCAATTGAATGGCAGTATCACTTGTAGGGATCTGACAACTGCTGACAATTCCATCTTCTATCTCTCCTATGATCATCAAGTTCTCCAAGTCTTAGCCCTGCTGCTATTATGATCACACCCTCATTTTCTGTATAGGACAAGCTCTATTTGCTAATTTACAAGATGATTCATATGTGCTCCCAAGGTCTGGATCCATAGCAATCTGACAAGTGTCTTCCAGAAAATTATAGCAAGGAGCAGGTTTTTTTTTAAAAAAAGTATTAACCTAAGTGTATCAGTAAAGTAATAAATAAGAAAAACCAACATGTAACCATGAAATTATAGTGGTAAACTATAGACTTCTACATCGGATCTAGTCATCTCCTCCAAAAATTGATAGGCATCCAGAAATTTCCCCTGTGTTCTAGTGGGCAATATACTATTATATCTTCTCCCATTCCAAATGTTATTATTTTGACCGAAGTGATCTGCCCCACCCTCCTATGGGTGGAAGTGCTTACTTCCTAAAATTATCCATTAAGCTCTATGGATAATTAAATTATTTGTTAAACTCGATGTCCAATCTGTTGGCTTGCCTGAACCACATTGAGTGAAAATAAATTATCTTGGGCTGCATATAAAATATAGTTATTGTTTATTAATCTTATAACAATGTTAAATGTCTACAATCTTGTGGGGCCACATTACTAACTTCCATGACTGTGGGTTGGAAATGCCTGCTGTAGTTCTTCAGGTGAATAACTTGCACCCACCACCACTAGGAAATGCTATTTCTTTTAATGTCCTTTCTGGCCATATTTTAATATACTATATTAAATATATTATCCTATATTATATACCTAGTACACTGGGAATAACTGATGTGGTAGAGGGAAGATCCGTGTCCCATGTCCCCTTGGTTTCTAGCCTTTATTTAATAATTTTAAATTATAATCGTTTTTCATTATCTTTTTATCATTTTTAAGCTGCTAAGAATCACAATGATAATAGATGGGCAGCATGCAAACTTACATACAATATTTTTATACAAGATTTTTAAGAATTACTATATTATCATGTGAATTTAGATTTGGTTTGATATTGGGTTTTTACTCCTAGTTCCTCCTCTTCCACTCCAAATTCTTCAGATGATGATTCTCTCTCTGAAGAAGAACTGGACAAGCTAAAGGAACAAGTAGAAGAAAAGAAAAAACTCATATCTCTCATACGAAACAAACCATGGTGCATGGCAAAGAGATTAACTGTGCTAAGGTATAATATCTTTGTGATTATTGTTCACATGACCTCTAGGTCTATAGAGTTTATGTAGCCATTCCATTCCACCTTCCACAAAGATTATATTCTGTGACTGTTGGCTGACCTTCTTGAGCATCCTAGTCCTATCAAAAGTTTTGCCCCATGGTTGGCTTAAAAAAAATATTTTTAATCTATGTAACTAGAAAACAGATGATAATTTGTGGCTAATTTTATGCATTAATTTAAAATATAAACCTGAATGATTAGACTGGTTGTCATTCTTTGCCCCCTTTTTTAATTGTTGTTGCTTTTTTCCATCGTGATTATTTTTTCAGCACTTTCATATGTTAATGTTTGTAAGATTTTAGGCAAAACATATTGCAATCAGGGGTGGGCAAGGCAGTACCTAATTTTGTGGCTGGTTCAACAAACCAATAAATCCCGCCCCTGGCTCATCCCACCCCACCCCACCCCTACTCCACCTCTCCCAGGAGTCTCCATGTGGCCCGTTTTGGATGCCAGGTAAGTACAGGGCTTAGGGATGACAAAAAATGGGCCTCCTACCTATTTCCAGCCTCTAGAGAGCCTCTGGGGCCTGGAGAGGCTATTCGTCCTCCTGGAGGCTTGAAGAAATCCTCTGGAGCCTGGGGAGGGTGAAAACAACCCCCCACCATGGTGCAGGAGGCCAAGTAGGCCACACCCACCATGGCCACACCTACCTAGAAAACTAGTTGCTAAAAATTTTAAAGCCCACCCCTGATTTCAATTACTCATCTCCCATATTTATTTAAGAGAATGATTTAATACAGTGGTCGCCAAATGGTGGGCCATGGCCCACTGGTGGTCCATGAGAAAATTTTGGTGAGCCACAAAGAAATGTCCATCCAAAAGCAATTAATCCAGGCTGCTCGGGAACACAAGACTGCGCCATCCACAGCCAGGACGAGGTGATGGTGCTGTTGCAGCAAGAGAGGGCTGGTGGCACAGGCAGGCTTAAGCAGTGATGGAGATGGACGGAAGATGCAGGAGCACTGCACTACTTGGATTTGCACGGCAGTCCCACAACTTCCAGCTCGCTTCTCCTGGCCTGGGCCCTTCCTTGATGGCTGCGGGCTGTAGGGAGGGCCCATGGCAGGGAAAATATTGGCTGGTGGTGGTGGGAGGGGGTGGAGTGGGCAAGTCTATGCTCATCATCCAGTTCAGATGTCCAGAATGGGGCAGCATCAGTGGCATCAGTTTTCTCATCCCTTTTGGTGCTCTGCTCTGTTGTCGTCCACCCCCAGCCATCACTCCCAGGGAAAGCACAGGAAAAGTGAGCAGAAACATAGCTCTCACTGGTGTGAAAGAGTGGAGATTGAAGAAGGCACAGGCAAGAGAAGACAGAAGCTGCCACCTTTGAAAAGCACCGCTTTCTGTTATCTATGCCTTCCGATCTCTGTTCTTTTGCCCCAGTGAGAGTTATGTTTCTGCTCACTATTTTTTCCTGTGGCTTCCTCAGGCAGTGATGGATGGGGGTGGGGCAGCAGAGACATCAGGGCTGCTCTCCCACCTCTGCAAGCCTGGCCTGGAGGAATGTGAAGAATTGCAGGCAAGCACCAGAGAAATGTGTGTTGGAAATGCCAACACACATTTCCAGCACACACTCCTCTGTTCCGAAGTAGGATTGAGTGGGGGAAAGGAGCAAGGGGAAGGATAGGAGGGAAGGAGAAGCCTGGCTGGCTTTCCTTTGGCATGGGATGGGGTGGGTGGAGACCAAATGCCCAGACCAAAAGAGCACTGAGGAAGATGGGCTCCTAATAACCTGTTTGTGCAGGCGAGAGCTTTTCTGGGCTCTACACCACCCCCTTCAGCTCCACATGAGGAGGGATCCTTCTCTGCTTGGAAGCAGCAGGAAACACCTGGAGCTTCTCCTCAGGGGGGTGGGGAGTTTTTTTTTGTGTGGAGGCTGAGGGGGGGTGTTGCCTGGTTATTAGGAGCCCATCTTCCTTGGCGCTTCCAGCCCGCCCCTCCTTCCCTCCCCCAACTCCAGGCAGCCACACCTGGCAAAGGAGAGAGAGATTTCCTCTGACTTGGGGGAGATATGAAATGACAGGAGACCAGATTGGGGGGACTCTACTTTCTTTCCATTTGAGGAGGAGCCGGTTCCTCCCTGTCCAGACCTTCCCAGCCTCCAGGCCCCTCTTTCTTACCAAAGGACAAGAGAGGCCCCTCCTTTCCCTTTGCTCTGCCCCACAATTATGATTAAGCATTTATGATTTTGTTATAATTAAATAAGTATATATATACTTATATAAGTATATATATATATATATATATATATATATATATATATATGGCATTCAGCTTTGTTCGGGTATTTTCCCTCGTCATTGTAGTTGTGCTTTTAAAGACAATGACGTAGGAAAATACCCGAACAAAGCTGAATGCCATACGTGTAAGTACCCGCGAAAACTTAACAAAACACACACACACACACACACACACACACACACACATATATGCATGCTAAGCCTGACCCTCAAGATTAAAAAGAACTCAATACACAAGCCTGAGGATGGCAGATGAGATTCTGCCGAATGTTGCTATAATAAAAGCACAAATATTAAGACATGGGGAAAATACCTGAAGAAACCTAAATTATATTATATTATACACACACACACACACACACACACACACACACACACACACACATATATATATATATATATATATATATATATATATATATATATATATATATATATATATAATAAATATATTATCTTTATTTTTTTATTTGTATTAGTGGTCCTCGGGATTTAAAAGTATGAGTTTGGTGGTCCCTGAGGTCCAAAAAGTTGTCAACCCCTGATTTAATATGTCTGAAATGAACTTGCCCTTCTCACAGATCTCACCCTAGATCAACTTTTGTGTAGACTATTATAATATGCTTTACATGGGGCTGAACTTGAAGAATTTTTGGAAATTTCTGTTAGTTCAGAATGCAGTGGCCTGAACAGTTTTGCACAAACCTAGGCTTACACTTATCTCATCTCTACTGTCTGTCTACCAATCCACTTAAGATACTATTCATGGTGTTGTTAATTAGCCTTTTAAACCCCTAATATGGCCTGGGACAATTTGAAGGACTGCTTCTATTTGAAGGACTGCCTCTCCCCTGTTATAGCTACCCACCAGGATGAGAAGCCTGGGCAAGTTACAGAGCTCATTGATTCTAGATGTCCATCTGGTCAGCCCATGAGAAAAAGATTCTTTTCTTGGTGGTGACCTCTTTTTTATGGAACATCACTCCTCCTGAGGCAGGTTGGCCTCCACTTTGTTGTTTTTCTGAAAGGAATAGAATAGAATAGAATAGAATAGAATAGAATAGAATAGAATAGAATAGAATAGAATAGAATACCATCTCAGAAAAGTGAGCATCCACAATTTCTGGAGGCAAGCTGTTCCACTGGCTAATTGTTTTCACTGTTAGGAAGTTTCTCCTTAATTCCAGGTTGTTTCTCTCATTAATTAGTTTCCAACTATTTCTTGTCCTGCCCTTTGGTGCTTTGGAGAATAATTTGACCCCTGTTCTTTGTGGCAGCCCCTCAAACACTGGAATACTGCTATCATGTCACCCCTAATGCTTCTTTTCTTTGGACTAGCCAGACCCAAAACTTACAGCAATTCTTCATATGATTTAATCTCTAGGCTTTGATCATCTTAGTTGCTCTTCACTGAACCTTTTCCAAGACTCAACATCTTTTTTGTAGTGTGATGACCAAAATTGGTTGTGGTATTCCAGGTATGGTCTTACTTGGATTTTGTAAAGTGGCACTAATACTTCATGATCTTGATTCTATGCCTCTGTTTATACAACCCAGGATTGTATTAGCCTTTTTTGGTGGCTGCTGCACATTGCTGGATCATATTTCGCTGGTTGTCCACTAACACTCCAAGATTTCTCTCACAGTTTCTGCTATTAAGCCTAGTTTTACCCAGTCTATATGTGTACTTTTGGTTTTTCTTCCCTAAGTAAAGCCTAAGGATTTTACTCTTCTCTACATTGAATTTCATTTTGTTAGATAGGGCCCCAGTGTTCAAGTCTGTCAAGATCCATTTTTATCTTGAGCCTACCATATAGGTGTTGATTATTCCTGCCAGCTTAGTATCATCTACAGATTTGGTAAGTTCCCCTTCTATTCCCTCATCTAAGTCATTTATTAAGATATTGAAGAATACTGAGCCTAAGATGGAACCTAGTGGTACCTCACTGCTTACTTCCATTAATGTAGAATTAGACTCATTAAAAACTCATTGAGGGGGGAAGAACCAGCTGTCAGGGAGAGGAGATGTGCAAGCAGGAGACTCTGCAAAACACAAACCTCTGTCCCCGCTTTGCAGGACTCTTTGGAGTAAAAGGGAGATTTTTAGGGAGTCCTGAAAGTGTGGGGGTTCTGAAGATCCTACATGGGCAGTGGTCCATGCTGGAGAACAGAACATAACCGGGAATGAGTGAGCAGAGAAAGGATGACCAGCAATGGCCATCCATGAAGGCTGACAGCTGATCATAAAAGCGGTGAAATAGAGGAATGATGGTGCAATCTAAACTGACAACTTTGACAACCTTAAATGAAGGGAAGCGCAGTAGTGGAATTAATCAAAGAAAATCCGGCAATTGGAGCCAGCTCTAACTAGTACTTAATGGAGTAGCAAGATAAATAGTGGGTGGAACGATCAGAAGAAGATAGGGAAGCCAAAGGAAAAAAATGAGGTTGGATTGACGAGAAGATTTGGTATATACAGTCGCAAAGAATAAGATTGGATTGGTGATTGGAGTGGTTTTGAAGAGTGAATTTTTGGACTTAATATGGACAGCAGAGACTTTTAATAACCATTGTGGGTGTAGGAGATCAGTGCAGACAGCAAAGTAGAAAGAAGATCGGAGGAGATCCAGAATAATAAACTTGGAAAGTTGATAATAGATAATTGAAGAGACTGGACTGGACTTTTGCTCTTTGCTCTTTTTTTATTTTTTTAAAAAATCTTTTTGTCTTTTTCCCCTTTTTTGGATTGAGAACAAGACTCTTGAGTAAAGAAACTTTGGATTAAAATGGATGGTATAGAGAGAATGAGACAGCAAATTTAAAGATGATAGAGAAACATTGTAGTGGTGTGTGAGAGACACCAGCTGGTAATTGAGGAAAAGGAAGAGTAGATTAAAACTAAATAGTAATGAACTGTAACAGATCCAAAAAAAGGGATATCTCTGATCTTGAAGATATTGGGCACTTTGTCCCATATATACAACACTAGGATTTTTGATAATTGAGAGGGACTCAAAAATTTTTGTTTCTCTCCACATTTAGAGATTTGGAACCGAATTTTTTGATATTTGAAATTGGTAATATTATATAGATACATACTATTCGTTTCTAGATTTATATATTTGCTGTTAGGTTTTCTGCTAGTGGATTGATATAAATTATATGTTAATACCCAACTTAACTCTCCTAATATATTATATCTTATTATTATTATATTATATAACTTATTCATAGAGATATTTAATAATATTTTATTGAAATATTATTGACATTGACACTATTGCTATAGTAATTTGACTAGAATTAACTTTTTTGGAATAGAAGTTATATAAGAATAATAATATAAACATTAGTATATTATTGACTTTAATAACTGATAAATTGGGATTACTGAGTATTTAATAAGGGATTAAGTAATTATTAAGTAATTGTTAACTATAGCTTATTGAATTATAGAGTATTTAATAGTAGGAAGGAGTAGTAGAAAAATATCATTACCATTAGTATAATTATTGCTTGAAAACTGTTATAAGAAGACTGTAGGAAGATATCTATTGTACTACATTGTACTGTAAAATAAAGGGAAGGTGAAGGTTGATAGAAGTGGAGGGCTCTAATAAGAAAGAAAAAGACTGGGAGAAGTGGATAAAAATAATATTGTGATAAGACTGTTTAAAATGACAAGCAACACAAATTTGTCTAAGATAGGTACAGGAAAAAAGATGCCCACACAAACGATGACAATGGTGATTATGGCAAGTCCCTCCATGCAAAGGCTATTGATGAAATGCTGCCAAAAGAAAGATCAAACTCCATAAAAGATCTACAAGGCCTAATGTTGAATATGCAAAAAATGATGGTAAAAAACCATGAGGACATGAAAAAAGAGATAGGGGTTGTGAGAATGGAATTAAAAGAAAAAATACAAATAATAGATGAAAAAATTGAATGTTTCCAGCAATAGTCCGAAAAAAGCAAGAGAAAATAGACAAGGATGGAGAAGGAGGAAAAGAGGGTTGACGACATAACTGAAAAATTGGAAAAAACAAACAAAGAGTTAGAATCAAAGTAATCTTTTTGGAGGTAGAAAAGGCAGCCCACTACCTGAGATTCCAACATTTGAAGGAAGAAAAAGGCGAAGATCTACCAGATGTGATGGCAGACATACTTGCAAAAGCATTGGGAATGAAAAAGAAAAGATGTTAACAGAAATGGATGAATTGTACAGGGTGTAGATGAACTGTGCAAGGAGGCACAATCTCCCAAGAGAAGTCCATGTTCAACTAGTTAAAAAATAAATTCATTATAAAATTTTGCATAGAGCAAGAGATGACCCGATTGAACACAGGGGAAAACAGATAACTGTCCTAAAACAAGTACCAAGGAGAATAAGAAACCTAAGAAGACCCTATCATTTTTAACAACAAAATTGATAAAATATAACGTGAATTTTAGATAGTTGACAGGGTATTATGGTCATGTGGCAGGAGAAAAAATATTGACTAGACACACTTAACAAAGTGGAAGAGTTCTATGATGAACAATTTACGAGTGAAGAAGAGACAGAAGAGGCAGTTGTAGAAAAAGAAATAACAGAAGAAAGAGGAATAGAAACAACAAATATAGAAGGAAGTTCATTAAATAATAAAGACAGACGATATAGAAGATGAGGAAAAATGGAAGAATATAAAAGTACAGATAAAGAGCCTAAAGAAATTAGAACAACAAGAAGCACTAGACAAAGAAATAGATAAAAAAGAGAAGGATGTGAACTGATATCAATGAATATTAATGGTATAAAGTCCCCAGTGAAAAGGAAAAAAGAGCTTAATAATTTACAAAGGTTAAATGTTGATATAATAGCCCTACAGAAAGTGCATATAACAGAAGAACGAAAGTATTTGTTAGACAATAAAAAATTAGGGGAAAAAATCACCACTATCCAGCACAAAAGAAAAGAGGTGTGGCACTATACATAAAAGATTGGATTTTGGTGAAAGAAATTTTCAGAGATAAAGAGAGTAGGATCTTGATGATAGAGATTGAACTGGAAAACAGAAAGAAACTATTGGTTGAAATATATGCACCAAATGGGCCACAAGAAACTTTTTTTCAAAAATTATATAATAAAATTAAGGATTTGCAATACAAGAA
This sequence comes from Pseudonaja textilis, assembly GCF_049901715.1. Classification (NCBI taxonomy): domain Eukaryota; kingdom Metazoa; phylum Chordata; class Lepidosauria; order Squamata; family Elapidae; genus Pseudonaja; species Pseudonaja textilis. The sequence goes on from NC_142008.1 coordinate 59,396,976, forward strand.
AGTTTGTCTTTTGGGTGATTTTAACACGGTTATTGATAAAACATTGGATTATAAAAGCAAAAATATGAAAATAAAGAAGAAAAAAGACTACCATTTTTTTTTATGATTTGATAAAAGAAGTTAAGATTTATGACACATGGAGAGAAAGATATCCAGAAAAAGAAACAATTTACCTATTACTCTTATAGACATCAGTCCTGGTCAAGATTAGATATGGCATGGATGTCTAAAAAACTCATTTCAAAAATAATAGACATTAACATAGAGACAAAATTATGTGTGGACCATAGCGCAATTAGATTTAGTTGGAAGGGGCAAAGGAAAATCTCAAGATGGACGTGTCAAAGGTCAATTTTAAAAGAAAAAGATTTTAGGTCCAAATTGGGGAGAGAATTGTTTTTTTTCAAAGAGAATAAAGAAGAAGACACATCTCCACAAAACAACTGGGATACAACAAAAGCATTTATGAGAGGGGTGGCAATAAACTACATGGTGAAAAAGAGTAAAGAGAAAAAGCAACAATGAAAAACATTAGAAGAATATAGGGGCTTGGAGATGAAACTACTAGATAACCCCCCCCCCCAAAAAAAACAAATAAAATCACAAATGGACTTAATAAAACATAAAATAAACTTATTAGAGAAGGAAGAATTAGCCCAACATTTGAAAACGACCAAGCAATATTTATTTGAGAATGCAAACAAGCCAGAATGATGGCTGGCCTATAAATTGAAAAAACAAAAAGAAAAGAGATGGCTTATTAAATTAAGAAGGGAAAATTAGCAAACTTTCCATAATCTTGGACTGAAGCTACGATAGCAGTTATTCCCAAAGAAGAAAATGACCAAACAAACATTGGAAATTATCTCTCTTAAATGTGGATTATAAAATTTTCGTAACTATAATAGTGGATAGATTCTTTTAAAAAATTAAATGAATTTAACCATACAGATCAGAATGGATTTCTTCCACATAGACATCTTAAAAATAATATGAGGACAATTCTGGACATTATAGAGCATTATGAAGAACATAGCTGTGATCAGGTGGCATTATTGTTTTTATATGCTAAAAAAGCATTTGAAAATGTAAAATGGAATTTCATCTTGCAACAAATTAAATACGTGGATTTTGGACAAAAATTTCAAAACATGATTTCGGCAATATATAATAAGCTAGAATATTGGTGAATGGGGGAACAACAAATAAATTCGAAATACAGGCAGGGATGTCAATTATCACCATTTTTGTTTATTTTGACTTTAGAAGTATTTTTTTTGTAAAAGTTTTATTTGGGTTTTCACAAAACATATTACAAATAAAATATTTTTTTTTGAGAATAGCATGGATACAGACACAAACTCAATTTCATATTCATCTTTGTGTTCTATTCCATATCTTATTACTATTTTAACATTTTCTCAATAATTTTTCCCTTCCCTTAGTTTTCTCAGCCTTGTTTTTAATTATATGATTCCTTTCTAAATTCAATTATATATATCTTTCCCTATGTTTCAATATCTTTCTAATCATTATATTTATACTTTTGTCTGTCCTGTTTCAATTTCATATTTTCTTTTCTCATTAAACAAAATTTTCCCCTGTAGTTACTGATTGGAGTATGGCACCTTTGTATCTTTTAATTTTTGTCCATTCAACTCTTATTTAAACTTCAATTTATGCCTTTACAATTATAACATTCAATATAACACATAACTTCCAGTCGAATTCTACTTGGTACATTCTTAAAATACACACTTAAAGAGAAAATATATATATATATATATATATATAATAATAAATAAAATACCTTTTCTATTTCAATTCAGCTCTATCATTAATGTTAGTTATAATCTTTGACATCTTTAACATTTCTTTTCAATGAGATATCATACTTCCTTAGGAACACTTATAATATTTCCATAATTTTTTCATATACCTCTTCACTTAAATTTTTATAACTCATTAATAATAATTAAAATGTTTTGGGACTTCCGGTTTGGACTTCTTTGGTGACAGACCGAAATTGTGATCGTCTGCAGTTTTGATCCGTGCTCGCTGCTGGAGCGCCCCAAGCTGCCCGGATTCAGGGCTGAAGCGACCCCATAGAGGTGGTGAAGAAGGGGGAGCCATCAGCGGGGTTGAGGAGAGCCACATCTCTCCTCCTTGGCTGGCCATTATTCCCTTTCCTAAAGGCGGTTGCAGCAGTGGTCAGAAATGGCCACCTCAAAGAAAAACCTGACCGGACAAGATTTTGCAGGAGGAAGTTTAAAGGAAAAAGTTTGACTGACTAGGTTGAATGGAGAACATCTGTTTAAGGTACCTGAAACTTGAATTTAAAGACTAATACTATTCCTAAAAAAAAATTAAGCTGCGAAAGAGAAAGGGAAAGGAAATGGAATTGGCTTTTTTCCTCTAAAATTGACAGTTTTAACTGACTTGGAACATTAAGAAGAAGAGATTTGAACAAGAAATTGATGCTAATCCACTTTGACATTAATAGGCTATTTCTAGCTGAAAATAAAGTGTCAAAGGGATATAGATTCTTGGATAATTTAAAAACTTTCTTTAAAAAAAGAAAGAAAGCAGCGGAGGAAAAAGGAAAAAAGAGGGTAGAATCTGGAAAATGGAGGAGACCACCTGGAACTTAAAAAAAATGATAGTGGAATTTTAACAAGGCTTGCAAAAGATACATTGTAGCTGAAACTTTGTTACAAGAGAACAAAGCACCTGGAAAGAGAAAGTGAGAAAAGAAGCAAGAAACAGCTTTGGATTATTGGATGATTCCTGGAACTTTGGAAGGAGGAACTTAATGAAATAAAATAAAATCAATTGGGAGCTGTTTAAAATTTCTTAAAATGGCATCACTCCTTGAAGAGTTAAAAATGAGACTTAAAGAACAAAAAGAAGCACAAGACGGAACAGGATCTTTTGCCTTCGTATTTCAATTTTAGAAATGGAGATCTTGAACTATGAAAAACAACAAGAAACCTTGGCAGAACAAGAAGGGTGGGACAACGAAGAAGCCATCTTCAATGAACAAGCAATTTTAATCAGGGTAAAAAAGGGAAAGGGGGGAAAGGGAGTACTGAAGCAACAACCAAAAAAAGAGTAATTTGAAAAGTAATCATAATATCAGGAAAAAGCAGAAGGGAGGATCACAGAAGGGAGAATCAGATAGAAAAGGGAATAAAAAGGGGAGGGAGAAGAAGAGAGGAAAGAGGAAAAGGAAAAGAAGCTACAAAGAATAGAAACAAGATATAAAGGTACAGGAAAAGCGTACAAGAATTAAAGGTATAAACCTATTTAAAAGACACAGAGACAATGGTTAATATTTTAACTTAAGGTGAAGATTCTGCAAGAGTGCATGGGGTAGCATTGTTATATTAGAAATAGAAAACAGTTAGAAAATATGTTTAGATGATTAAAGTGATAGAAAAAAATTCTATTGATGTGTAGTGGAATATTTGTTTGTAAAGAGAATAAGGCTCTCAATGATTTAAAAAGAACATTTAAAAAAAACTGAAAAGAAACATGGAAGATTTTTATCAGTTGATAAGATGAACTTGAATAAGAATAATAACGTTATTGACTACTGTTAATAACTATTGTTTGGTTTTTTTATTTAAAGACAGTAATAAATAAAATATGAAATATAGATGATTAAAGTGAAAGACAACTGATATTACTAGGTAATGTTTATTAAAAGAAATAGAAATGTAAAGCATTGTTATTAATATTAATGGCAGAGCTGTGTTTGAATAGAATAATTATTCCATTTACTATTGTTATACATATATACACCAATATATATATTTTAAAAGCACAACTACAATGACGTGGGAAAATACCCAAACAAAGCTGAGTGCTATACATGTAAGTACCTGCGAAAATTTAAGAAAACCAATATATATACATATATACTTTTTTCTTTTAAGAATTTAGTGTGTATTTTAAGGGAATGTACCAAGCAGAATTTGATTGAAAATAGGTATGTGTTATAAAATAGAGGTTAGAAAATGAATGTTATAACTGTAAAGGTGTAACTTAAATTTTAAATAAGATTTGAAAAAAGATACAAGGGTGTTACACTCAAGTCTAGTAATTACAGGGGAAAATTTGTTTATGAGAAAAGATAATATGAAATTGTAAACAGGACAGACGAAAGTATAAAAACATTGATTAGAAAGATTTTAAAAATTAGAAAAAGATAAGTAACTGAATTAAGAAAGGAATGAGATAATTTAAAATAAGGCTATAGGAAGTAAAGAAAGGGAAAAGCTATTGAAAAAATTGTGAAAATAGTTATAAGATATGGATTAGAATATATAAGATAAATATGTATTGAGTTTATGTCTGTATGGAGAAGTCATAACCCAGGGCCATGCTGTTCTCAAAAAAAGATATTTTATTTGTATTTGTATGTTTTGTGAAAGCTTAAATAATTTTTTTAAATAATAATAACAACAATAACAACAACAATAACAACAATAACAATAACAACAACAATAACAATATTATTATTATTATTATTATTATTATTATTATTATTATTATTATTTTCCCATACTTTCCTAGTTTCATTCTCACATTCTTTTTATTTCATTTATTTATTAACAAACATTCCATTCCATTACAATAAGTATTTTATCTATCATTTTAATCACACTTGTTTCATATTTTCTAAGTTCATTTGCATTTCTAATATAACAATACTATCTTATGTACCCATTATCTCTATGTCTACTAAATAGGCTTATACCTTTAATCCTTGTACGTTTTCCCTGTTTCTTTATATCCTGTTTCTGTCCTTTATAACTTCTTTTCCTTTCCCTCTTCCCCCACTTCTCCTCTCTCCCCTTTTTGACCCCTTGTCTCTCTAATTCTTTTTTTTAATATAAATTTTATTTGGGTTTTCACAAAAACATAATACAAATAAAACATCTTTTCTTTGAGAATAGTATGATCCCAGGTTATCACTTCTTCATACAGACACAAACTCAATTTCATATTCATTTTTGTGTTCTATTCCATATCTTATTACTGTTTTAATATTTTCTCCATAATTTTTCCCCTCCCTTGGTTTTCTCAAATTTATTTTTAATTATCTATCTAAATTCAATTATATATATTTTTCTAAGTTTCAATGTCTTTCCAATCATTATATTTATACTTTTGTCTGTCCTGTTTCAATTTCATATTATCTTTTCTCATTGAACAAATTTTCTCCTGTAGTTACTAATTGGAGTATGACACCTTTATATCTTTTAATTTATCCATTCAACTCTTATTTAAACTTCAATTCATGCCTTTACAATTATAACATTCAATATAGTACATAACTTCCAATCGAATTCTGCTTGGTACATTCTTAAAATACACACTATGTTCTTAAAAAAATTATATATATATGACAATAGTAAATAAAACACTCATTCCATTCCAGTTCAGTTCTATCATTAATATTAGTTAGAATCTTAACATCTTTAACATTTCTTTTCAATTGAATATCATACTTCCTTGTGAACACTTATAAACTTTCCATAATTATTTCTTTTTTTTCAAATCATTAATAATAATTAAAATGTTCCCATCCTTTCCTAATTTCATTCTCTCACTTTATTTCATTTATTTATTAACAAACATTCCACTGCGTTACAATAAGTATTTTATCCATCATTTTAATCATACATTGTTTCATATTTTCTAAAATTATTTCTATTTCTAACATAACAATACTATCATATGTACTTTTGCAGAATCCCTTTTTCAATTAAATTTTCAACCATTATCTCTAAATAGGCTTATACTTTCAATCCTTACACTTTTTCCCTGTTTCTCTATATCTTGTTTCTGTTTTTCATAACTTCTTTTCCTTTCCTTCTTCCCCCTCTTCTTCTCCCTCCCCCTTTTGCCCCCTTGTCTCTCTACTTCTAATTCTCTCTTCTGTGATCCTCTCTTCTGTTGCTTCCTAATATTGTAATTATTTTTCAAACTATTCTTTTTTTGGTTGTTTTTTCAAATCTTAAACTTTTCACTCTTTCCCCCCCTTTCCTTTTTTCCCCCACATAAAATTGCTTGATCATCAAAGATGGCTTCTTCTTTTTCCCAACCTTCTTGTTCTACAAGCATTTCTTGTTGTTTCTCGTAGTTCCAGATCTCCATTTCTAAAAATTGAAATACGAAGCCAAAAGAACCTCTTCCTTCTTGTGCATCTTCTTTCTGTTTTTTACATTCCATTTTCAGTTCTTCTAAAAGTGATGCCATTTTAAACATTTTTAAACAACCACCCGACTGATTTTAGTCATTTAAATCCAATAGTCAAAATTCCCAAAATCACCAAGTAATCCAAATAATCCAAAGCTGTTTCTTCTTGCTTCTTTTTTCCATTTTCTCTTCCTGGGGTTCTATTATTTTGTTAAAAAGTTTCAGTTAAAATGTATCTTTTAGGAATCTTGTTAAAGTTTCACTGTAGGTTACTTTTAGTTCCAGGCTGTGTCCTCCATTTTTCCAGATCCCGCCCTTTTATTCTTTTTCTCTCCTTTCCTGCTTTTAAAGGTTTTTGAGTATCCAAAAGTCTTTGTTATCCCTTTGTCATTTTATTTTCAGCTTAAATGCCTATTGATGTCAAAGTGGATTTTTGTCAGTTTCTTACTTAAATCTCTTAGTTGTCAATATGGGGAAGGAAAGAAAAACAAAACAAAACCCTTTCCCTTCCCTCTCTAATTCACCACTTCAAAATCTTCTTTGGGAGCAATGTTATTCTTTATAGTTCAAATTCCAGGGTACCTTATGTTGTTGCTTTTTCAGTTCGACCCGGTCAGCCAAAACTTTCTCTTCTTATCTTCCTCCTGCACATTCTTTTCCAGTCAAGTTCTTCTTTGAGGTGGCCATTTCTGACCACCACTGCAACCGCCTTCAGGAAAGGGAATAATGGCCAGCTGGGGAGAAGAGATGCGGCTCTCCTCAACCCTGCTGGTGGTCTTCCCCCTCTTCACCACCTCTACAGGGTGGCTTAGCTCCAAAACTAGCTGGTTCGGGGTGCTCCAGCAGCAACCATGGATCGAAACCATTAATGATCGCGGATTTTGGTCCGTCACCAAAGAGGCTCAAACCAGAAGTTGGGACTTTAGAAGTATTAATGAGAATAATTAGGAAGAAAACAGAAATAAAAGGGTAGAAAATAAAAAAGGAGGAGTTCAAATTGCAAGCCTTCACTGACAATTTAGTTTTTATTTTAGAAGAGCCACAAAATTCAGGACCAAAACTTATAGAAAATTTAGAAGAATTTGGAGAAGTTGCGGAGCTAAAAATTAATAGAGAGAAAACAAAAATAATTACAAAAAATATGACAAATGAACAAAAGGAAACACTAGCCATGATACTGGACATCCAAATAGTAGATAAAGTAAAGTATTTAGGGATTAGGATCTCTGTGAGATATATACAACACTCAAAAATGACAACTATACTCCATTAATTAAATGAATAGCAGAAGATTTGGAAAAATGGGACAAATTCAGATTATCTTTTATATGTAGAATAGCAACTGTAAAAATGAACATATTACCTAAATTATTATTTCTCTTTCAGAATGCCCTCATAAAATTGAAAAAAAAAATTGGGATCTGAATAAATTGTTGTTAAGATTCATATGACAAAAGCAAAAATCAAGAATTAAATTAAATTTCATGCAAGATGCCACAGAAAGGGGTGGATTTGGCCTACCTGACTGGGAATTGTATTATAGATCTGCAATTCTAACATGGTTTAAAGATTGGATAAACCACAAGAACAAAAGAATATTAATGCTAGAGAGTTATAATTTACAGGCAGGATGGCATGCCTTTTTATGGCAGGACAAGCAAGCAGACCATAGATATTTTCAAAGACATAAAATTAGGCAGACCTTGTTAACTGCATGGAATAAAACTAAAAGACAAATTTACATAGAAACACCAATATGGCTATCTACATTGGAAGCTTTGATGTATCACACCTACTCTGACAAGGGAAAATTATTACTTATGAGGATATTTTAAATGATAGAGGAGAATTATGATCGAGGCAAGATTTGAAGAACAAAGGAGCAGACATAGAATGGTGAGCTTACTTACAACTCCAGTCAAGACATGGGAAACGTATGAGAGAATGGGGAATTAGCAGGCGCAAAACACAATTAGATCAAGTACTCTTGGGAACTGATGAGAAATCGACAAAAAAATTTTTATAAAGTCTTATTGGAATGTAAATTAGAGGAAGAGAAAATAAAAGAAATGATGGTGGCATGGATGAAGGATTTTGGATGTAGTATAAATTTGGATGACTGGCAAATTTTATGGGAACAAAATTAAAAAATGACTTTGGCCACACAAAAGAAAATTTATATAAATTGTTTTATAGATGGCATATTCTGCCATCACAATTGGCTAAAATGTATCCAAATCTTTCCCTTGTATGTTGGAAGTGTAATAAGGAAAATGGAACTATTATTATTTATGGTGGACTTGCAAAGAAGTCCAAAAGTTTTGGCAGAAAATTCAGAAATGATTAGAGATGTGTAAGATTAAAATAGAATACAGGCAGACTTCTGGTTGCAGCGCTGCGGTGGGGTGGGGAGAGAAGAGCAAGCTCTGATCTCTCATCCTCAATCTGCACATTTGGAGGCCCCGGTGAGGGTCACGTAGACCCTGGAGGGGAAGACAAAGGTGTGAGGAAGCCTGAGGAGAAGTTTGACAGCAGCGGCTGTTGACAGCTTCGAGGGAGACTTCATTTGCTCCGATGTGTGAGTGATCGGCCATCTGATGGCAGACCGAAGTTGCAGCACTTTAGCCCAATGAGAAGATACCAGAGCATGAACAGCGTTTTTGGGATCAATTGATGGATTGAACTTGGAGTGAAGGAGGCGGAAAGTGAAAGTCGAGGAGAGAAATGGCAGAGAGAGACGGCAGAAATATGAGTCTTAAATAAGAGGACGGAAGTCCAAAGGGAAATGGTGATCTGCCGGTGAAAGCAAGGAACTCTTAAGACAGAGATCAAAGCCGATTTAGTTGATTAAAGATTGACTGGTGTTTTGGACTTGTTCTGAAAAATTTCGAGTTGATTTAGACTGATTACCTAAGAATTCGGAGTTTAACCTGATAGATCTGTGACTTGTAAAAGAAGAATAACAGTGGAAAAAAAGTAAAAGACAGGACTAAACCTGAGAAAGGAAGTGACATTTTGAGATTATACAGAGAGAAGAGAAGCTGATGTAACAGACTGTGACTAAACAAAACATGAACGGACAAGGAAAGGAAAGTGATTGAATATTACTGGACTTCTTTTCATAGAATATAATTAATGAAATAACATTTTGATTTGATTTGGGTTTGATTGAATTTATTAAGAATTTAAAAGTTTAAATGATATGAAACTGTGAAAACTGGTGAAATACTATTTTGATGATTATTGATTGATTGATTACTAGCAACTAATGAAATAAGTAAGGTCATATATATATATATAAGAAGTGGAATATAGAATTGTTTAAAGGAAACCGAACTTTACAGTTAAAGATAAAGAATACAGTTGATATACCATAATATAGTAATATAAAATAGTTGTATAAGAACAATTTACAACAAGTATATTTTAGGATATTATATTACACTCTTTCTCTTTTCTTTCTCTCATTTTGATATTATCCTTCCTGTCATCCCTTTATCTCTCTCCCTTCTCTATCTTCTTTTATTTTGGTGATTCAGTTAGTTTCAGATCCTATAAAATATTGAATCAAATCTGAATAATTTAGAATATTATAAGTGGGAAAAGATATTTATATTCTAAGGGAAACTACTGAATAGAACTAATAACAAAAGAAAAATTAAACGGTGAATGGTAAAGTGGGAAGATATTTACAATAAAGTTAGGAATATGACCAGTGCTACAACAGCGAACCTGAAAGGGAAAAGAACGATGTCTGGTTCATCAATGTCTATTGCATCTCCAGTGGACCAAAAAACAATAGAAGGAATGTTGAATACAGAAAAGATGAGCAACGTGGCCAACATGCAGACGATGCAAGCAACATTAACAGCTATTCAGGAAACAATGCTTAAAATGCAGGAGACAATGGTTAATAACCATACAGATATGAAGATGGAAATGATACAAATGATTAATGATACAAATTAATTTACATCAAAAACAATTACTATTAGTGGGGTTATATACCCCTAATGATAACCAGAAGTTTTATAGGGACTGTATGATAAAATAATTAGTGTAGGAGAAGGAAATATTTGCTTGATAGGGGACTTTAATGCCATTGTTGATGTTAAAAAAGACTATATTAGTATGGAAGGGACTTGGAAGAAAAAAAATAGAATTTTACCAAAAAAAAATTTGATTTAACACATGAGACCAATTTGGAAGATATATGGAGGAAGAGAAATCCAAATGAGAAGAAATATACATTTTATTCTAGTCCACAAAAATCATGGTCCAGAATCGATATGGTATGGGTTAATGGGGCAATCGAGAAAGGTATTAGTGAAGTAGAGATAATGCCTAATATATGGGCTGACCATAGCCTGGTTAAAATTACATGGAAAGGACATAGTAAAAGGAAAAGGAGATGGATATTAAATTCAAAAAAGAATTAGAAAAAGAATATATCTCAAGAATGAAAAATGAGTTAGAAACATTCTTTAAGATTAATCTAAAGCAACATACTAGTTTACAAAATTTATGGGACACTACAAAGGCCTTTGTAAGAGGCATATCAATAGCCTATATAGCTAAGAAAAATAAAGAAAAATGGAAGAAACAGAACGAATTACAAGAAAGGATTAAAAAACTTGAATATGAGCTCCAAAAAGACCCAAAGAATATGGCAGTTAAGAAAGAAATAGGGATGATTAGACATGAACTAAATTTGATAGATATTGAGGAAAATGCACGTAACTTAAAAACTCTTAAACCTAATTTCTTTGAATTAGCAAATAAACCAGGAAGGTGGTTGTCCCATAAATTAAAAATAGAGAAAGAGAAAAGACTAATTCAGCAACTCAAGGATGAGGAAGGGACAGTGTATTATCAGATGGAGGAGAAAAAGAGAATTGCGCAAAGGTATTTTGGCGAGCTTTATAAGCAAGATGTTAGGGAAGAAAACATTAGATACTACTTGGAGGGAAACAGTCTGAGCCCAATCTCAGAAGAAAACAGAGAAGTACCGTATTTCCCCATGTAAAAGCCACCCCTTTTTTCCAAAATTTTCAAGCCCAAAAAGTAGGGGGTGGCATATACAAAGCAGGTACACTTTTTTATCGTGAAAAATGCATAAAATAATAAAGTAGGAATAAACTGGTTTTCCAGCAGTATGCTATACTTTTTGTAAAAATTGTACGTGATGATACGATTACGAGTGCGAGTACGCGATAGAAATGCATATGCTAGGCATCGGCCTGAATGCTTCGTTCCTACTCTCGTTCCGATGCGTAGATTGCTAGCGTCGCCCGCACCGCTCGGCGTCATGACCGAAGTTGTAGATCTAGACGTCGAATTTTGTTTCTTTGTAAATTTTCTTTCTTCATAACTTGTTTCTCTAATAAAATATTTTTTTCAAAACTTCACAGTCCAAAAATTGGGGGGGTGGCTTATACAAAGGGGGTGCTTATACATGGGGAAATACGGTACTTAATAAAGAAATAACATTAACAGTTACAAAAGGCGATACAAAAACAAAAAAATAATAAAACATCAGGCCCAGATGGTCTACCAGGTGAACTATATAAAAAATTATCTGAAATATTTGAACCAATATTACTGGAACTATACAATGAGGCATTAAGCTAGACTTCTGAGGTCCTGGTCCAAGGCATACATCTCCTTAATTGCAAAAGATGGCACTGATCAATAATTAATTGCGAACTATAGGCCAATCTCATTACTAAATACGGATTATAAGATATTTATGACAATATTAGCAGAAAGAATGAAACCAATTTTGAGTGAACTTATACACACAGACCAGAATAGTTTCCTGCCAAATAGACAAACTAAAAACAACATTAGGACAGTACTAAATTTGACTGAATACTATGAGGCTCATCCAAAAAAACAGGCAGCTTTAATTTTTTTAGATGCACAAAAAGCATTTGACAATCTTAATTTGAAATTCATGCTATATCAAATTAAAAAGCTGAATTTTGGCACTAATATAGAAAAAACACTACAAGAAATATACTCAAATCAAAAAGCAAGTGTATTATTAAATGGAGACCATACTGAAGATTTTGAAATTGCAAAAGGAGTGAGACAAGGGTGTCCATTATCGCCTCTGTTATTTATCTCGTCTTTAGAAGTGTTGCTAGCTGCAACCAGACAAAACCCAGAGATTTATGGAATTAAGATTAGAAATGTGGAATATAAAGTTCAGGCATTTGCTGATGATTTGGTATTTATAGTGGAAGATCCAATGAATTCGGGACCAATATTGTTGCAACAAATAGAAAAATTTGGGGGAGTAGCAGGATTTAAAATAAATAAAAATAAAACTAAGATGATAGTCAAAAACTGTACAACAAAGTAGAAAGTAGAATTACAAAATACAATAGGACTGCAAATAGTAAAAAAGGTGAAATACCTGGGAATTTGGATATCACCCAGATGTTCATCATTAAAAGAGGACAATTATGTCAAACTGATTAAGCAAATCAGAAAAGAATTGGAATTATGGGCCAAATTGAAACTGTCTATATCAGGAAGAATAGCAACGTTGAAAATGAATACCTTACCAAAATTAATATATCTATTCCAAATGATTCCAATTAAATTAGGAAAATCCTTTTTTATAGAACTAAATAAAATGACATCCAAGTTTGTCTGGTTGAACAAGCAGCCACGTATTAAAATGAAACTATTATAAGATAATAGGAGCAGAGGCAGTCTAGGACTACCAGAATGGGAGCTTTATTATCAGGCAGTGGTTGAGTTGGATTAAGGATTGGATTAAATTAAGAGACAAGAGGATCTTAACATTAGACGGACATGACCTCTTGATAGGTTGGCATGCATTTTTGTGGGAAAATAAAAGTAATATACATACCTATTTCAATCAACACCTAATAAGAGATTCATTGATTACAATTTGGAAAAAAATCAAAGGTAAACACAATACAGAAATCCCACGATGGCTGTCAACCCTGGAAGCCATAATACATCCAAATAGATTAGAACTACGGAAAATGGTAAGCTATGAAGAGCTATTAGATAGCCAAGGGAAATTAAAATCAAACCAAGAACTGAAAGAAAATAGAATTATAATCGATTGGTGGCCATATTTGCAAATTCAAAAAAATATAAAAAAGACCCAAAAGATTTTGGATTTGACAAAGGGCAGAACCAACTAGATAAAATATTAATGGGACCGGGACAAAAACTTATAACTAAAATATATAAATATTTATTAGATTTTAAAATGGAAGAGGAAATAGTCAAAAGTACACTGATTGCATGGGCACAGAATTTTGGATACACTATAGAATTAGAGGAATGGGAAAAATATGGAATATAAATTATAAATTAACGGTATCTGCTGCATACAAAGAAACATATATAAAATGTTTTATAGATGGTATTTAGCCCCAACAAGATTGGCAAAAATCTACTCCAATATGAGTCCTAAATGTTGGAAGTGCAAAAAAGTTGATGGTATCACATTTGGTGAATGTGCCCCGAGGCCAGGACATATTGAATCCAAATTAAAAATTGGTTAAAAAAGATTACTGGCTATCAGATTGAGCTCAAACTGGAATCCTTCCTATTAGGAATTATTAAAGAAAGACTACCGAAAGAAGTAAAATACCTGGTGTTACATATTATAACAGCTGCCAGAATAGCCTTTGCGCAGGTATGGAATACACCAAATACCCCTAATGAAGAACTAATAATATACAATGTAACAGAAAGTGCTGAGATGAATATGCTAACAATGAAATTGAAAGAAAAAGACGACTCTGAATTCTTTACAATTTGGAACAATTGGTATAAATGACTAAAAAACAGAACCAAGAAGGGAGATAAAAATGTTAATTGAACCAACCCTTAAGAAAGTAAAATAAAATTTTGTAAACTATATAAAGAGATAAGAATAGTAATTATAGCTAAAGATATTATTTAATAGTAAATAAACGCAATATAATGTATTATGATATTTAAATCAAAATCTTGTATAGATGCCAAGAAAGTTGTTGATACCATGATGTTTTACGATGTAAAAAAAAAGAAAATTAATAAAAATTATTTAATAAAATAAAATAGAATACAGACCTGAATTTTTCTTGTTAGGAATTAATGTGGGAAAATATGACAGAGATATTATATACCTAATAATTAATGTAATTACAGCTGCAAGATTGGCCTATGCACAACAGTGGAAATGTAAAGAAACTCCAAGTGACATAGAAATAATTAGGAAAATTTGGATATGCACAGAAATGGACAAATTGACAAAAGAATTAAAAAATAAGGATGAATACTATAAAATATGGATAAATTTTATCTCTGGTTAGAAAAGAGGAAGGATCAAGAAAATAAGAAATGATTAAGGTTTGTGTATATATTATATACTACGTAAAAATGTACTATTTTTTATATGACTTAGCGATATAAGACAACTATGTGGGTTAGGATGATTGCATCATGTCCATTGTTTTAATGTCCTGTTCTTTCTTTTTTGTGTTTGTTTAATAAAAATATAAATTTTTTAAAAACCACTCATTGAGTATGGTTTGTCAGCCAGTTGCGAATCCATATGATGGTGATGCTATCTATCCCACTTTTTTCTAGCTTACCAAGAAGTATGTTGTGGTCTACTTTGTTGAATGCCTTGATGAAATCTAAGTATATTATGTCCACAGTATTTCACTGGTCTACTAATTTAGTCACTATGTTGAAGAATGAAATAAGATTGCTTTGGCATGATCTGTTTTTAACAAACCCATGCTGACTGCTAGTTATTACTTTACTTGTTTCTAGATGTTGGCAGATCTGGTTTTTTTTTTATTATTATTATTATCTTTTCAAGTATGTCCCCAGGTATTGATATTAGGCTGAT
Organism: Pseudonaja textilis; assembly: GCF_049901715.1. NCBI lineage: Eukaryota > Metazoa > Chordata > Lepidosauria > Squamata > Elapidae > Pseudonaja > Pseudonaja textilis. The sequence goes on from NC_142008.1 coordinate 59,412,076, forward strand.
TGGTTTGTAGTTTCCTGGGTCTGTTTTTTTCTCTCCTTTTTTGAAGATGGGAACCACGTCAGCTCTTTTCCAATCCTCTGGTACTGTAATTCCCCAGTGCTCCAAAATTTTTGAAAGATGTGGCACAGTGGTTCTTTAATATATATTTTTACAAACGTATCATTTTGTGAACAGTGTGGCACCAGAGTGTCTTACATTTTAAAACAAATATGACAATACTCTTCACATTTAATACAGTTGACAACCTTATAAAATTTAATATTAATACACCTATGTTGTTAAATTTTTAATCTTTCATTCTTTGGTTATTCACCATTTCAATATCTTATTTTTGTGTCAATCTCCATAGTCTAAATATCCCTCTTTTAACTATGAATAAAATATTATTAACCATATCTGTAGTGTTTAACAGACTTATGTAATTCTAATAATAATTCACCAATTTATATTAAGTTATAATCTTCCATTATTTATCTCCTTTCTGATTTTTAATTATGCCATTATTATATATATTTTTAAAACATCCCCTTTCTAATCACATTTTACAATTTTTTATTCTTTTAAAGATTCTTAAAGCTCCAATCAGACATCTTAGACAATTGGGTGAACCAACAGAGAAGGATGGGAATGTTTTCTTGGAGTTAATGAAAGTAGTTTGTCTTTTGTGTAAAGGGAGACACGACAGTCTCAGATATTATGTCCATCTGTTTTATAGGAGTCCACATGCCAAGAAAGTTTTTACTTGAGGAGGCAAAAATTACCATTAAACCTAATCATTATAATTATTCAAAGGTACAAATAAAATAGCATTCATCATATTTACATTTAACAAGTTATATAATTCTAATAATAGTACAGTTGTTTTATTAAGTTATAATCTTATTATCTTATTCAATATTTCAATATGTTATTTTTATGTCAATCAAATTCTGCAGATCATTCCTTTTCCTACAAATAAATATTCATATTCATATTTATTGCAACAATCTTATATAGTTTAATTAATATATTTTATTTATTTATTTATTTATTTATTTGTCAATTGTTTACGAGATAAGTAAAAGTGTATACATAATTATGAATACATGAAATGAGTACATATAAGAAAAATAAAAGAAAAATAAAAGAAACAATAGGACAGGGATGGTAGGCACATTGGTGCGCTTATGCACGCCCCCTACAGACCTCTTAGGAAAGGGGTGAGGTCAATAGTAGACAGTCTAAGGTTAAAGTTTTTGGGGTTTGGGGAAGAAACTACAGAGTCGGGTAGAGTATTCCAGACATTGACCACTCTGTTGCTGAAGTCGTATTTCCTGCAATCAAGCTTGGTGCGGTTAACCTTGAGTTTGTATCTGTTGTGTGCTCTTGTGTTGTTATGGTTGAAGCTGAAGTATTCATTGACAGGTAGGACATTGCAATGTATGATTTTATATACCATGCTTAAATCAGACCGAAGACGGCGTAATTCAAGGTTTTCTAGTTCTAGAATTTCAAGTCTGGTGGCATAAGGTATTCTACAACAGTAGAGGAGTGGAGAACTCTTCTTGTGAAATATTTCTGGACTTTCTCAATTGTGCTAATATCAGATACGTAATGTGGGTTCCAGACTGATGAGCTGTATACGAGTATTGGTCTAGCAAATGTTTTGTATGCTCTAGTTAGTAGGGTGATATTACCAGAGAAAAAGCTACGTAAGATTAGGTTAACAACTCTTAATGCCTTTTTGGCTATGTAGTTGCACTTAGATCATTAGAGGTGAGTATTCCAAGGTCCTTTACAGAGCTTGGATCATCAACAAGATCTTGACTATTCAGCTTGTATTTTATTTTCGGATTTTTTTTGCCAATATGTAAGACAGAGCATTTATTTGTTGAGATTTGAAGTTGCCATTTGTTTGACCATTCTGATACATAGTCAAGATCTTTTTGAAGGGTAGCAGTATTGTCTGTGGTATTGAATAGCTTTACATCATCAGCGAAAAGAATGCAGTTGCTCTTAATATGATCACAGAGGTCATTTATGTAGAGTATGAAGAGAGTTGGTCCTAGAACACTGCCTTGGGGGACACCACTATTGACAGGCACAGAATTTGATAGGACACTCCCAATTTTGACCATTTGTTGTCTGTTTGACAGGAATGCTTCTATCCAGTTATGCAGTTGTCCAGAGATACCATAGGATTTTATTTTTAGTAGTAGTTTGTCATGTACCACTGAATCAAAGGCTTTACAGAAGTCTATGTAGATTGCATCTATTGTTTTGCCCTGATCAAGTTGTGTAGTCCATATGTTTTTGCAGTGTAAGAGTTGCAGATTACAGGATAGTTTTTTTCTGAAACCAAATTGTTTATTGGAGAGTAGGTTGTTTGTCTCTAAGTGGAGGATGATGGATTGGTTAATAATTGATTCCATGACTTTACAGGTGACGCAGCATAAGGAGATTGGTCTGTAATTTTCAACTAGGCAAGGGTCTCCCTTTTTGAAGATGGGGATGACTGTGGCTTGTGACCATAGGTTAGGCAAGAACTGCTCCTGAAAGATTTTTCAAAGATTATGCTTAGAGGTTTGGCTATGGCAGTGGATAACTTTTTTAAGAAATAGGCACATATTCCATCCGGTCCAATAGATAGGGATGGTTTTAGATTGCGTAGTGCTTTTTCAACATTGTCTTCTGTAAAATCGATATGTATTAGATCACTGTAGTTATCTGTGGTTCAGCTAGGAAATGCTGGGCATGATCCATTGCTGTTTACAAATACTGAGCCAAAAAATGTGTTAAAGATGTTGGCTTTAATGGTGTTGTCGTTGCAGTCTTTACCACTAGGTCCTATCAGGGGTGGGATGGACCTTGAATCTTTTAGTTTGTTGTTTACAAAATTGTAAAAAGCATTGGTGGAATTGGTGCTTAGAAGGTTTTCCTCTTGTTTAATGTGATAATTGGTGCATTCGGTCTTTATTTGGTGGCATAAACTTTTGTATTGGCTTTTGAAATTGGCAACGTGACCAGATTTGTTTTTCCGCCAGAGTGATCTCTTTTTGGATTGAAGATTCCTTATTGTTATGGGCAATCTGTTTTTTTGTTTTGTTTTGGGAGTAGTTGTTTGTACATATAGTTTGATGACTCTTTTGACTTCAAGTAAAAATATGTTGTAATGGTCTTCAACAGTATTGCATCCAGTGAATAGAGATTGCCAATCAAGGGATGAGAGATCGTTGTTTATAAGATCATAGTTGCCTTTTTTGAAATTATAATTGGGGATCACATCATTGTGGTGGTTTTTGTGTGGACGTATGTTGAGACAAAAGTCAATCATATTGTGGTCACTGCTGGAAAAGGGTTCTTTAGTTTGTATTCCGTAAATTAAATTCAAACTATTGCAGAAGATGAGATCAAGGCAGTTGTTTAGTCTAGTGTTGTTGGATACTAGTTGTTCCAGTCCCAGATTTGTAACAGCATTGTAAAAGGTTGCATGTATGGTTTCAGTTGTACATTCACTTAGGGTCCAGTCAATATGAGGCAGATTGAAATCACCAAGAAAGATAAAAGGGTATGGGCAGGATGCTGCCCATGTTAGTAGTGAATTTAGCTTGTTTACATGTTCGATGTCATAATCAGGTGCTCTGTAACATAGTAAGAATCGAATTGTGATATTTAAGGATAGTTCACAGATAATGGTCTCAGGAAGAGCAAGCTCCTGGGTAACTTGGATATTTTTTAGATGTAAGGACTTTTGTAGAAGATAGCAATACCACCTCCTCTACGAATTTCACGATCTGATCGGTAAACATGATAGTCTCTTACTGTGGTAATGGAGTCGGGAGAGATGCATTGAGCCATGTTTCACAGACAAATATAATGTCGAATTTAGCCATATTTAGTAGGAGGAAAAATTCAGGTATTTTATTTACAAGGCTTCTTGCATTGAGTAGCTTGCATTTAAGGCCAGCAGTAGTTGGAATTGAGGTAGTTAGGGGCGTGCGTGCCTAGTCTTGGGTGATGGTGGATTGGTTGAGGTAGGGTTGTGGTTGAAGGTTAAAGCTGAGTTGCGGGATGTGTGACTTACTTTTGATACAGTCAGCATGGTAGTCAATGTACAGGTCCTTCTCTCCATTGTCGAGACGTTTTTTGAGTTCAGTGCGGAGTACACGGGAGCGGGCACGTTGCTGTATGGTTAGGTCAGGGCGACAACGGAGGTTCTTATAGTTGGTGTTGGTTTTGGCGAGTGAATTTATAGTGTAAATGAATTTGCGTTTGCTTGATTCATTTTTGCAAATGACCCAGCAGAAGCGTGGGGTCACAGAGCCGTCACTGTTTTTGAGCTCTCAGCCAATGCGGAAATGTCAAGTATTTCATCAGGGGAGATGGTTGATGCTTGATAATCACTGATGATGTTTCGGACAGTTGTGATGTCATCATTATCATTGATGCCCTCTAGACCAAATAAGATGGCGTTTGGACGTTTCCGTTCACGCTCAACAGCCTCTCTGATGAGGATTGGGATATCAATATTTGTCTGGGTTATGTTTTTTTGTGGATTGGGTTGTGGATTGGGTTGCGGTTGTTGAGTAGAGATGTGGTTTGTAGCTATTGGGTGTTCAGGTTTTTGCGTTGTGTCTTTTTTTTCGAGGTTGGATAATCTTTCTTTTAAGGCGTCCAGGGATGCTACTTTGGTGTCAAGGGATGTTAATCGTGTTTCAATGGTATTGACTCTTTCCAACAGATCCAGTTTGGGTCTGCATGAATTGCAGAGAAATGGAAACTCATTGGATGATTTTAGGTATTGAATCAATTGCTTGGGTAATCCCAAGCAGTCATGATGAGCGTATTTGTTACACAGAGAACATTTGATGGAGTTTTCATTATCCTTTAGAGTTTTGTAGCATTTAAGGCATGTGCAGGAGTCTTGTGGTTCATTGTTGGGGATTAAATTCTCTTTAGGTTGTGGTTTGGCATTGGATTTTTTTCTTGGCATGGTAGGTTTGTTAAGATAGTACGTTGATTGAATTAATTAATGGAACAATTTTGGGTAATCAATATAGCCAATATCACACCAATCAATCAATTGCAGTAATCTCTCTAGTCAGATAATTTCCTAAGCAACAATCAACCTAATCAATTAATTACACTAACTACTAATCAATTAATTACACTAATCATTAGTCACACTGTTCAATTAAATTCACTAAATCACTGATTTTACTAATCAATTAAATTACATGAATCTTGATCTTTTAAATTAGTCAATAATCACACTTTTTGCACTAAACACTCTAATCACAACAATCAATTAATACAATAAATCAATTAAACCATTAATAAAATATTTTATAGAAATTGATTATCTAATCATTGATGTAGGTGATGAGGTAGAAAAGTTGTAAGTTTTGAGGTAATGAATTAATGGGTGTTTGATTAAAGTAATGAGGTAGTATTGAGAGTCTTTAAGGAAAGGGTTGTTTGTTTTTCTAGCAGCTGTGATAGACTGGGTAAGAGGAATTTATTGCTCTGAATGCTGCTGTTATTGCTCTGTAAACAAAAGGCTGTAACAGGATGTTCAAAGCACGCTGGGTTTTTGAAAGAGAGCAAAACTCGCTGAATTAAAACACTTTAACTACAATCAGTATGTCTCTGAATAAGATTGTTTTGCAATAGTTTTCTAAAGTTCTTCAAGTTGAATAGTACTAAAAATACAATCCAGAAATTTGGGTTAACTAATCCAATCTGTCCTTTACTTTTAAAGTTACTTCTAGTTGCAATACCTTTTTTTTTACTAAATCTGACAGTCACTCCAGATCGTTAATCACAGTTATTTTCCTCCTTTGAGTCCCACTTTCCGAGGAAAATTCCACTGCAGAAATTTGAGTGATTCTAACCAAGACTAAGCACGCTGTTACAAGATCTTTCCTTTCTTTTCACTTCTGTCTTAGCTGACTTACTGATTTTGATTTAGCTATGCAGGCAATTCTCTTTTTAGTTCGGAGGAGGGGTTTTCTTCGTGTCAGTCAAGGAGCCTGTTCTCTCCTCTCAACAACCGAAGCATTCCTCTGCCGTTCAGGGTAACTTTTGGCTCCTAAGAGCCTCGGGGCTTTCTCCTCCCTCCTTGTTTCTCCCTGCCAGCTGTCCGATGTGGCTCCAGGGAAACTGTGTGGGGGATATTAATGGAAACGCGTTGTCTGGCGTGGAAGATACTTCTATCAGCTGTGTTTATGTGTTTAATTTATGTTAAATTGTATTCTTCAATTGTTTAATTATTCCATGTAACATATTCAAAACATATTCTGATTAAAATTCTAAATTCCCTCATTATTAATTCACCTTATAATGTAAAGATATCTATTCCCTTAATCCCCCTTTCTCTAACTTCTAGCTCTTTGTTGTTATCCATTATCTCTCACTCGCATTAAAGCTTGAATTATTCGTTCCTTAGCTTGTCTCCTGTATTCGTCTCTTGGATCTTTACCTCTATTTGCTACAACTTCTTGGCCCATCCTATTAAATATTTCTCCCTTCTCTACCCAGTTCCATTGCCTCATTTTCAAGTTATCTACTTTTACCCTTGTCTCTCACCCAAAGAAAGCTCCCTACAGTTCCAATTTCTGTTTAACTTCCCTTAAAATACTCTCCCCTTGGTTTATATCATCAATCATTGTCATTTTTATTTTTATCTCCTTGTAATTTCTTTTTGTTTGTTGTTTTGTCTGTTGTATTTTTCCAGATGCTCTTTCGAATAAGTTCTCCTCTTCCTAGACTTCCTGTTTTCTTTGACATTTGTGTCCTAATTTCCATGTATAAAATATCCATGCTCTTATTTTAATCAAGATCTCCTCACATCTTCTTGTCAAAGTATCCTTCATACCCTGGATTTCCAATGCAATTTCTTCTCAAATTTCACTTATCTTTATTTTTGTCTCTTTTATTTCTTTTTGTCCAATAATCCAATAATCTTTTATTCAAACCAAAGTCAGTTCTCAGACAAAGAATTCAATGTCCAATGTCCAGGAGTCTTTGTATCACAAAGTTAGTAGGTCTGTTCTTCTATATAATCCAAAAGTGGAATCAGTCTATATTGAAACTTTCAGGAGTCTTTTTAGTAATAAGGTTTCCCATATTCTCCCCTTTAAATCTCCCAAAGCCAAACTTTTACAGGATTTTGAGAATATATTGTCTTTGCAGATTCTGGCTATCTGCTGATATTCTGCCTTAGTTGTGTGTCCTTTCCATTTTTGTACTTGTCCTTTTTGTCTTTCAATTTGTCAGAGAGATCTTTGTGAAGCCATGCTGATTTCTTCTTGAATTTCTTGTTTTTGTTGCCTCCATCTTGGAGAGATCTGGAGACAAATAGCTAGATAGGCCAGGGTCCTCCTGCAACCAGCCTGCTGAGGCTGTGGGCTCCTGCTCCTGGAGCTGGTCTCTGGCAGGTGGCCACTCTTCCTAGTTTTGGGGCAAAGATTAGCTTACAAACCTTTTTAGATGTTGACTCCAGTGCTGTATCCTAATTAAGCAGAATATTTTATTATTTATTATTTAAATTTTGGGGCTGCCCAACTCCACCATAACTCTAGGAAGTGTGAAATCACAAGAAGTGTGAAAGAAAACAACCAAGCACTTAAACCTTTTAGCCCAAAGCTACAGTTACATCCAATTCTGTTAAGGACAATTTAAGAAGGATATTAATAAATTGAAGCATGTCCATAGGGGATCAACCAAGTTGGTAAATGGCCTGAAGGGGAAGTTTTTCATGGAATGGTTGAAAGCTCTGGTTTTGTCTATCCTGGAGATCTGTAGGGAGATACCCTTCAAGTACCTGAAGATGAATGTGGTGAATCCTTGCTTGGGATTTGGGACTGAGTGGAGGGGAGGTAGTGGAGAGATCCTGACTTCCAAGCTGCTGGATTTCCCAACTGCAGAGCTTGCTTGGCTCTGTTCCCAGTCCTCTCTGCAGTGCAAAATAATAGCAACAAAAAAGCTGTGCTCTTTTGTTGGAGAGCCCTGATTATTACGATTAGGGGCTGAAGCTGCCTTGGAGGGGCAGTGGAGTAAGGGGAAGCCGCAAGCCAGGTTGAGGGGAGCTGCATCTCCCCCCCCCCACTGCATCTCCCCCCCCCAAAGATGACTGCAGTGGTGGTTTAAAATAGCTACCCCAAAGAGGAGGACTCAGCTGGATTAAGATTTGTGCAAGAGGGAAGAAAGAGGTGGATAACATCTGAACCGGGACAACTGAGCAACACAACTACACAAAAGTAGCCCGGGATTAAGGTAACATGGAATTTTTAAGAAAAGAAAAGTGAGCGGCAAAATTACAAAGGGACAAGGAGGGGGGAGAAAATATTTTTGACAGCTAAGCGGGGCTTTGACCTGGGAAAGGAAGAAGCTGGAACTAAAGATTTAACTAAATTGGACTAAAATATTTTGGGAATAAACAGGCATAAAATAAAAGTGGACTTAAGATTGTAAAAATAATAATAATAATAAAGTTTACAAATTGAAGACTGGACTGTGCTGGAATATTGAGGTTCGAAAAACCCTAAATAAAAAATAGGGGGAAAAGGTGAAGACTTTGTATAATGGAGAGTGCCACCTTTTGACAAAAACTTGAACTCAAACAAAAGGGAAAGCATCCTGTTTCTGAATGAACTTGTGTGGATATAACATTAAAGAAATATTGAAACAAAATAAGAATCTTAGAAAGTGAAAGCAAAACCAGAATAAAGAAAAAAGCAAGGAAAGACTGACTGTGGGATTGATTGATATTTTTGGTATAGACCTTTGGCTGGAATAACTGAGAACTTTAGAAAATTGAAAGAAGAAAGAAGGAAAGTAAAAGTGTTTTTGTGTGTGTGTGGACTTTAACAATAATAAAATATAAGAGTTTGTAATGATGATATCTCTTCGGGAATTAAAAATGGAACTTAAAAATATGAGAGAATTACTACAAGAAAGAGGCGAATCACTTTGCTCTGTGTCAGAAAAAATGGAAATGGCAATTGAAGAACAAGAAGAAAGAACTTCAGAGGAGGAGGAGTCGATTCAAGGAGAAGACATTTTAAATAGACAATTAACACAAAGAACACTACAAAGAAGTGAGGAAAGAAGGAAGGTTAAAAAGTTGAAATTTAAGAAGGCAATCAAAAGGAAGAATACCTGTGAAGTCAGGAAAGGTAGAAAGACCCAGCAAAAAGGGGGAAAGGAAGATATTAAGAAAGAGAGGGATATAAACTGGAATGAGAAAAGATATGGGGAAAAGAGGGGGAGGAGAAACAGGTGCATGAAATAAAGAAATACGGAAATAGTAAAATGTTGAAAAGAAATGGCTTTTTCAGAGATAATGGTTGATGAATTTAAAAGGGGATTCTGCAGGGTGACAAGGGGTAATAAGAATATTTCTGCAATTAAAAATATTTAGAAAATAGGGTAATATAGATACTGATAACTCTTATTAAAAATCAAGGGGGAAAATATGCCATGAATCCAAATGAAAAGATGTAATGATTATTATTGTAACTTCTTAAAAATAATGGTTTATTGGGAATCAAGATGAAGGAATAAAGGTATATTTTAATCATTGAGGTGTCACACTCAAAACAGTAAAAGGGGGGAAACCTATACTTGTTTTTTTTGTGTGTGTGTGTTAAAATTTGTATTAATCTAAAATTTATAAAAAGAATGTGTAATAGAAAGGGAATATGACAGACTAAAGAACCAACTAAATTAATAAGTTAATATAGACTATTAAAAGCAAGGAGAAACATTGGTAACCTTTTTTATTATCAGCATCAGCATCAGCATCATCATCATTATTATTAGGCAAACACATATTGTTTATCTTTATTTTTAAAATAAATATTAAAGGATTATATTTGAAATAATTGAAATGAAACAAAAAGATGTTTCAATTGAGATTAATGAAAGAGGCTAGAATTAATGTGTTTGTTTCTCTCCTTACTGAAAATTTGGAATGGAAAAGGTAATAATAGAATTAAGTATGCATATATGAATGTATAATTACTGTCATACTTGTATGTAAAGGTGATGACCCGGAAATATGTTGTCCACTAAAAAGAGATTTTGTGAAAAACTGAATAAAATTTGCTTAAAAAAAAAAAGCTGCGATCGAGGTTTCTGCGGTGTCACACAGCTCTTCTGGGGAGATAGGAGAGGAAGAGAGAGGTTGCCTGGCCTCCTGCTCTTCCTCCCCAACCAGGCAGCCAGAGCATATTAGACATTGAATCCAATATTTAAAACATTTTGTGCCAGCAAGAAAGAGTTTGGAACAACAAGTCTCAGAGGACTTTCCCAGTTTCAGAATCCACACCAGTTTGGCTATCTTTTAAAAGCCTATGTTGGCAGTTTCCCCCAGTGAGCAATGCTTCCATTAATAATTCTCCATAGAGAAAGCCCTGATCTGCTGAACAAACTTGTCTGCCATTCCACATGTTAAAATTACCCTTTAATCTCGTTCTCACTGGCTTCTCACTTGTTTTGTAAGATTAACTTTCTCCTCAGCCAGGCGGCCTGTCTCTCCCTCTTCTACCTCCCTGGGAAAACCACGTGACACCACAGAAACCTTGACTGCAGCTTTTTTGTTGCTATTATTTTGTGCTGTGGAGAGGTCTGCGAACAGAACCAAGCAAGCTCTGTGTTAAATATGCATGATGCTACATCTACATAAACCACATCATATGCAAAGTGGAGTCTGGTGTCAGACTCCACTTATTGGTTTCAGCCACTGGTGGGAATATCAGAGATCCGTCAGTGGCTGAAGTATTGGACAGCCGAGATTGTTGCTTTTTGAATCCACTTGTAAATAAAGAGTTCTCTACTACCCTGGATCCATCCTTCCTTATCAACACTCATCGAACACTGGAGACGAAGGTGGGATTCTGAGGAAGACAAAGGACCTCGTGGGGGCACCGCAGCCATTTTCTAGCTGACTCATGAACTCAAACGTTCAGACTGACAGTGAACTGACATGGCCCGTCAACCCCTATCCATTCCATTTGAACCAACCAAAGAGAAGTGGTCTTCGTATATAGGAGAATTCAACCTGAGTTTGGTGGTGAACGGGATGAAAACAGAATCTGACAAAAAGAAGAAGGCATACTTCTTGACACACTGTGATTCAAAACTTTGAACTAGCTGAAGCCCTCATTGCAGATAAATTAGATAATGTCTCCTTGGATGATCTGCAAAGAGCATTGAAGGGACATTTCGACCCTACCCTGTCGTATTTGGCAAACCAGAATGATTTCTGTACTCAGAGCCAAAAAGAAGGAGAAAGCATAAGTGATTCCGCACTAAGAAAATTATCAAAAAACTGCAATTTCTCGAACACTGAAGAAATGATCTGGGATTGTTTAGTCCTTAGGCTTAGAGATTTAACACTGCAGAAGAGACTGTTCACTAGAGATGATGTCTCATTCAAGCAGCTCTGGAAGAAGCAAAAGTGCCTGAACTTCCGAATCCTCAGCAGCCTGGGTCAAAGGAAATGGCAAGGTCCATGCCACCCAAGCGGAGAAAAGAACCTTGCACAGTCCATCTGGTTCTGAAAGCAGTGACAGTGAGAAGGAGGGTGTTCATCAGGTGAAGACCAGTAAATCCAAAAAACGGCAAGGAGGTCAAACCATGTGGAAGCTGCTCATCCTCATTCCACCTGCCATTTTAAGGAAGCAATCTGCAGGCGATGTGAGAGGAAAGGCCACATCGTGAATGCCTGCAGAGCCAGCCAACCAGCAGACACACCAAGCCAAAGAACATACTCCCCTAACAGACATTACAAGAGCCGAAAGACATTTGGCGCAAAATTTAAAAAACAAGATGATGGCTGGGAAGAAGAAACACACCACACAATGGGTGGCTACACTCACACTTGTGTGGCACACACAGATACTACTGAAAGCGACAAATTCCTCACTATAGTGAAGATTGATGGGACCTTGTGGCCAATGTAAGTGGACTCAGGGTCATATATATCAATAATATCCTGGTTGGCACTCCAGAAAATCAACCCCGCGTTTCGCTGGAATCAGCTCCAGCCACAACAAATAATATTACAGGACTACCAGGGCTACAAAATACCGGTCCTGGGAAAAAAGATCTGCCATGTGGAATACGGGTATTTTAAGGGATCCCTACCGCTGACCATTGTGGACCGGGACCTGCCCAGCCTCCTAGGGAGAGAGTGGTTCGTGCCTCTACAAATCAGCCTCACTGGCATCCATGCAACAGCGATAGCCGGAGCAAAAGACGGAGAGGATCTGAATCAGGGGTGGGATTCTACAGGTTTGCACCTATTCACTAGAACCGGTTGTTAACATTCTAAGCAGTTCAGAGAACCGGTTGTTAGAAGAAATTACTGGCCTAATTTTGTAAGGAAGGCAGGAAGAAAACATTCTGGTATTGCTTACAGAAACTGCCTCTCCATTAACTCTTATTACATTCTTGGCAGGACTAGACTTCCTGTCTCAGGAACCATCCTGGAGTTTTTTTTTCCTCCTTTGCTGGTACTTTGCTTGTGTGGACTGACCATTCAAAATTACAGTGGCACTGAAAAAGGTGACTTATGACCGTTTTTCACACTTACAACTGTTGCAGCATCCCCACAGTCATGAGAGGCCAGGCAAGGAGAAGCGTGCCTTGATATGAGTGATGTTGAGTTGGCCACGCCCACCCAGTCACATGACCACCAAGCCACGCCCACCAACTAAGCCAGACCCACAGAATCAGTTGTTAAAAAATTTGAATCCCACCCCTGATCTGAATGTTTTGGAAAAAGAATTATAGGATGTTTTTAGCAGTGAATTGGGCAAGTATAAGGGGACCCCAATAAACTTTAACCTAGACCCCAACATAGCCCCCATCCACCTTAAGTCCCAGAGAGTCCCGTTTGCTCTGCATCCCAAGGTCGAAGAGCAATTAAATAAACTGGTAGCTCAAGGCATCCTTGAACCAGTAGACACCTAGATTGGGAGACTAATGTCCCCAATATTAATATACAAACCTCCATATTAGCCTTGCAGGAAGCTATATCTAAAATGCAAGAAATGATGATTAAAAATCACAAGGAAACTAGAACAGATATAAGTTTAATTGAAAGATGAGATGGGGAAACTGAAGGCTGAAATGAAAGCGGATATATCAAGGTGGAGGGTAAGATAGGGTCTCTATAGCAGGCCATGGAGAGAAACAAAGTGAAAATAAAAGATATAGAGAGTAGAACAACACGCATGGAGACTAACTTTGAAAGGATGGATGAGGAATTTAAAAATGTACTTAGAGAAATGGAAGACTCTCTGGTCCACCTCGAGATGGACAAAGCAATGGCGTATTTAAGATTCCAGAATGTGGCGGAAGCAAAAAAATGAAGATTTGGAACATTTGATGGCAGAAATATTGGCTGAATGGCTAGGAAAGGAAAAAGATGATCTAATTAAAGAGTTTGATGGAGTATAGGGTTAGCACAAGCTACGCCAGGCGTAACAACTGTCCAAGAGAAATTCATATCCGCTTCTCTAGGAGATGTCTGAGGGATTTAATTTTGAAAATGTCTAGGGGAGGAAACAATATCATATAAAGGCAGAGAAATTAGGATTTTAAAACAAATTCCAAAGAGAGTGAGTATGATAAGACAAGATTATAAATTTTTAGCTAATGATTCAAATAAAAAAGGAATCCATTTTAAATGGTTAATCCCGGAAGGGATGTTAATTACGTGGAAAGAGAGGAAAATCAAAATAGAATCGATAGAACAGGCCAAGTTTTTTATCAACAGCTCACAGATATGAATAGTCAACCCACCAAAGAAGAACCTAAAACGAGACCACAGGAGGTCCGATATCATCACAGAACCCAAAAGGAACGACTTTCTCTAATTTCAGGAAGTGATAATCCACAACATGGGAGAGAAGAGCAAATCCCACAACAACAACAACAAGAGAACCGAATCATTACTAGGCAAAAATCTAAGCAGAAGTAGATAAATGGTGGAGGGGAAGAAGTTGCTCTCCATCAATATAAACGGATTAAATTCATTATCAAAAGAAAAGGATATTCTCAAAACTTATTCAACATAACGCAGATATAATATGTCTTCAAGAGACACATATTTCGAAAAATGACGAAAGACATCTAATTTGTCCAAAATTAGGTAAACTTTTACAGCACCGGCCGACAAACACAAGAAAAAAAGGAATTGCAATTTACGTAAAACAAGATGTAAAGGCAGAATTAATCTGAGTCGGATCCCGAAGGAAGAACTCTGGTTATACAAGTTTGGATAAACCACATCACATTTTTACTTGTAGCAATCTATGCCCCAAATGATGACCAGGAAATTTTTAAACACCTTCACCAAAAATAGTAGGCTTTGAAAAAGAAACATTTGCTTGATTGGCGATTTTAACTCCATTGCAGACTACCAGAAAGACCATAGTAATATGGGGAAAAACAAGAAGGGAAAAGGAACTTTCTGCAGCATGTAAGGAAATGTTGAAAGAGCTAAATTTAAAAGATCTATGGAGGGAACAGGAATCTTGAAGGAAAACAATTTACATGAAGACCAGACATAAATTAAACTTAACAGAAGAAAGAGCACAAAACCTAAAATCTATAAAACAAAACTTTTTTGAATCAGCTAACGAACCAGGTAGATGCCTAGCCCATAAACTAAAAGTAGAAAAGGAAAAAAAAATAAACCAACAACTGAAAGATAAAGAAGGAAATATCTGTTGCCAAATGAAGGAAAAAAAAACCACATCGCATTAAGTTATATTGATGAGCTATGAAGAAGAGTATACAAAACAGAATGTTGATATTATATGCCTTCAAGAAGTGCATATCCAAAAAAAATCAGAGTAAATGTTTGGAATCCCACAAACAAAGAGTGAAAGCTCTCCAGGCAGAAAGTCCTGGGTTGGTTTGCAAAGCCAATACATGGAGAAGGTGATTATGTGGAAGAGAAATACCCTGAAGATACAACTTGCCTCTCTCCTCCCAAATGCCACTCCAGCGGGGGAAGAAAGCCTTTCCAAGGGACAGCCGATTTCTTGGCGTTTCCTTTCGGGTCAAATTATTTTAATCTTCCAGGCAAGCTGCCAAAAACGGGACAAAAATGGAGGCTGAGGAAGGCTTGGATGAGGGCTCTGCATCCGAGGCAGAGGTGGGGCCAGGACAAAAATGAAGGTCACTCATTATAGGTTCACCTTCGATCGGTCACTGCTCCTCCCCAGGGGTGACACCTCGTCCCTGGACCACCATGTCCAATGGTATTACCGGTTTCTGACTAGTGAGATCCTCAAACTCCACATGAAGCCCGTGTTCACCTGGCACTATCCGACCCAACTGCCATTATTAAGCCTGCCGGACCCTGAACTGCAACACGGCAGATGGTTGAATCAATCCACCGTCCCGGCCTTTAGAACTTATGCGGAAAAGTCTTCCAGGAATTTGGAGACCTGATTAAATTCTGGATCACCCGTAATGAGCCGCATCGGTTCAGCGACATTTACAACAGCAGCAGCAGCAGCAGCGACACTTATCAAGCAGCTCACCATTTGTTGAGCACTAATGTCGTGGTTTGGCAGGGATACGATAAGCAATATTGGTGTTGAGTCCCAGTTGGGATCACACGTGACACATCGGCAATGTACCGTTTTCAACTGCTCGGATCGTGAGAGGTTTGCCAGATGCTTTGAACTGTGAAGAGGCGATTCCATCTGTGCGTCAGCTAGGTGGACTTGTCCAGTCACTTTGGACCGTGTGCGGTGGCGCCCTGATGACGTTAGAGGAGTGACACCTGGAGTATCCGCAATGAATTGTATACACAGCCGACGACGAGGATAGCCGGATAACCGAGAGGAGGACTACCTGACAGATGACAGCACAAGCACAAAACATTGGTGCAGGGTTGGTGGAAAGTATCACGGGTCACGGTGTGAATTGCCTGGTGGTGGAGTGGTACTAAGGGATAATGAAGTGGGATAAGTATACGGGATGCTGGCTTGTCAGGGGTAGCTCCGGATATTGCGATGGGGTTAATTCCACATATTGGTGAATGGTCAGAGTTGCATTTAAACAGACTTGTCATTGCTTCTTGTTGTCCCTGACTGCGAAAGAATAAGGACCATTTTGCTAGCCTGTAAGGACTTGCTTGGTGTTTGTTACCTCGTTGGAACAGCTGACCCAAAAGTAGCTGAGAATTTCCAGCAGGGTCAGGGGTCTCGCATTCCTTGCTCTGGAATTGGGCAGAATCCACTAACCCGCATTTCACTAGCCATCTTGTAAGCGGCCAGTCGGTTCCTCCAGTTTGAAATGACCTGGATTTCAGATCCTCTGCTGAAGACGGGTGACCATCCACTGCCCATGAGAGTATATCTGAGTTAGGAAAAACTGCAAAGGCCTTTCCGCTTCATTTTTGCCTTTTTTCACGGAGGAGGAGATGAAACAGGTCAGAGGGGCTGCTTATTTCATCGCCGTGAATCATTTCACCACTCGATTTGTGGCCCACCAGTCGAAGAACGGGAGTCGGTACGAATTGGATCAGAACATACAACTCGTGCATGATTTCACCTACTAGTTTCCCCCGTTTGCTCCGCGGTGGTGCCTTGGGGGTTATGCAAAGGCCTGAACTGGATCGATTGGCATTAGGGTGATACGGATATTTATCTCACCGTTAGTGGGATCGAGGATCAATCTAGTGACAAACGATGAGCTCCGTAAATACTACATTGAAAAGGACTTGCAGGAATCTTTTAAAGTGGATTGAATCAATCCACCATCTGGGCATTTAGAACTTACGCCGAACAAAAAATCGGAAAATGGTTGGAGGAGATAACCAAAGAACAAATCGAATACAAACCAGAGTTCTTCCTACTAGGGATCTCTGATAAACATTTACCTAAGAAGATGAAATATGTAACAATTCATATCCTAACTGCGGCCAGATTAGCATTCGCCCAGTGCTGGAAATCATCCTATATACCTACAGAACAAATGGTCATCCAGAAAATATGTGAGTGTGCAGAAATGGATAAATTAACTATAGCACTTAAAAATAAAGAGTCTTCAACATTTTATGATAATTGGAACTCGTGGTATAATTGGTTACTTCAGAGATAAACTGCTTAATGAACAATGGGTAATTTAAGCATAGATATTGATTGACAAGATGTGTGTATTTAAATTAAGGTAGGAGAATTGGATCTTGCAGACTGTCAAAAAGGATATCTGTCTGTTTTTAAATGTATTTTCTTTTCCCTTCCGTTTCTTTGTTTCTTTCTTTCTTTTATATCTCTTTTTCCCTTCTTTTTTCAGTTCGTAAGACCGAGCGTTTTTTTTCTTTTTTCTTTTTCTCTCCCTTTTGTATATGTAATGTTGATATGTTTTTAATTGTAAATTCAATACAATTTATTTATTAAAAAAAAAAAAGAACTTACGCCGAAAAGTGCTTCCAGGAATTTGCAGACCTGGTTAAATTCTGGATTAAATTAATGAGCCGAATCAGTCTGGGGACATTTAAAACAGTAGCAGACAAACAACGAGGTCTGTAAATACTAGAATCTTCTAAGGTTTACCATATCGACAAAGTCAACCTCAAAAGCTACGGTTGTGGCCAGCCCGTGGCTGGTGGAGCTGGCAGCAGAATCAGGCAGTAGTGAGGCGGTTGGGGAGGAATTCGGGCCAGTCCTGGAGGCTGAGGAAGGCTTGGATGAGGGCTCTGCATCCGAGGCAGAGGTGGGGCCAGGACAGGCTGGCCGTCATCAGCTGCCTTCAGGCTCGGACAGCCGTGAGGCGGGGGAGCTTCTGGAACCGGATCTCAACCTGCGTATGCCCAGAGCTGCCAAAAGGAAGGCACAGTTAAGAACTCAGGGTTAACGTGAGAGTAAAGCCACTAATGGACAATGACTGGCCCCTCCCATCAGGATTAGAAAAGGAGCAAAAGGGGAGGGAGCTATTGAAAGAAACAACTCGCTCTTTCGTCCGTCCGACTGTTTGTTCCAGCCTTGTCAGGATTTGTCTGTATAACCCAGTCCTTCCCTGTCAGCACTGAGGGTGGAATTTGACCGGGCAGCGTTCCAGGATTGATGAAAGGTCCGAGCTCATTAGTCTACCTTCTCAAGACGGTTGGCCAAGCCGCGGCCTAAGTGTGAATGAAATAAATTCATATTCATGTAATAAAAGAGTTTTTTTCCCCAGGACTCATAAGTGACATTTTGGGGAGGCCTAGGACAGAACAGAAGGTGGAGGAATGGAGTCGAAGAAAAGGCCACCACCAGAGGGCGCAGTGGTTGGGCTGTGGTGCTGCCCTCTGCTGACTGGATGAGGCTCATGCAAAAGCCTTGGCATAATTACGACCAACATTGCCGAACCCAACAGAGAGGATTTTTATCAATCACGTGGGGATCTCACTGGACTGAACCAAACAGAATCAACAATGAATCCGAGATTGAAAAGGGTAAGCTGTCCACGCAGGAAGTCCTAGCCTGGTTTGAAAAGCCAATACATGGAGAGGGTGATTATGTGGAAGAGAAATACCTTGAAGATACAACTTGCCTCTCTCCTCCCAAATGCCACTCCAGCGGGGGAAGAAAGCCTTTCCAAGGGACAGCCGATTTCTTGGCATTTTCTTTCGGGTCAAATTATTTTAATCTTCCAGGCAAGCTTCCAAAAATGGGACAAAACTTCTCCCTCGACTCGAGGGCCATCCTGAACTGGATCAAAGTGGAATATGAGAAGGCCAGAATCTTGATGGCTGAAAACGGGGGTTCAGCAGCAAAGATGTGAAAACAGAAGATACTACGTCTATTGCCGTAATGAAGACCTTGGTTAATATGGCTTTGCAAGCTGTTAAATACGATCGGATCAATGTCTTTGGTTATACGTATTGGTCCCTTGGGGGAATCGGAATGGCAACAGGCCTTCAACAACCGGCGAGGTTTGTTTCACATAGATTTGGATAGTGAGGAGAAGGAGTGGATCCCCAAATCACCGGCATTTTATTCTAAGCAAATCATGCAGGAGAATGGATTTCCCGCAGGAGACTCAACAAGAATTCTGAAAAACTCACTGGGATTTCTTCTGGCGCCACAGAATCAGTGATCAAGGCAGAATCCATCGCTTCCCCTCCTCAGTTCTCCGACCTCAACCTCTATCTCTGGAACGTCTCTGTAGAGGGAAAATTCTACCAGGGGGAGGGAGTGAGGTTGAAAAACTGGCCGGTTCAGTGTATGGACTTCATCAGTATCAAAACAAACCTGCTATCAACAGCTACCAAAAATGAAGGTCACTCATTATAGGTTCACCTTCGATCGGTCGCTGCTCCCCCCCAGGGGCGACACCTCGTCCCTGGACCACCATGTCCAATGGCATTACCGGTTTCTGATTAGTGAGATCCTCAAACTCCACATGAAGCCCGTGTTCACCTGGCACTATCCGACCCAACTGCCATTATTAAGCCTGCCGGACCCTGAACTGCAACACGGCAGATGGTTGAATCAATCCACCGTCCCGGCCTTTAGAACTTATGCGGAAAAGTCTTCCAGGAATTTGGAGACCTGATTAAATTCTGGATCACCCGTAATGAGCCGCATCGGTTCAGCGACATTCACAACAGCAGCAGCAGCAGCGACACTTATCAAGCAGCTCACCATTTGTTGAGCACTAATGTCGTGGTTTGGCAGGGATATGATAAGCAATATCGGTGTTGAGTCCCAGTTGGGATCACACGTGACACATCGGCAATGTACCGTTTTCAACTGCTCGGATCGTGAGAGGTTTGCCAGATGCTTTGAACTGTGAAGAGGCGATTCCATCTGTGCGTCAGCTAGGTGGACTTGTCCAGTCACTTTGGACCGTGTGCGGTGGCGCCCTGATGACGTTAGAGGAGTGACACCTGGAGTATCCGCAATGAATTGTATACACAGCCGACGACGAGGATAGCCGGATAACCGAGAGGAGGACTACCTGACAGATGACAGCACAAGCACAAAACATTGGTGCAGGGTTGGTGGAAAGTATCACGGGTCACGGTGTGAATTGCCTGGTGGTGGAGTGGTACTAAGGGATAATGAAGTGGGATAAGTATACGGGATGCTGGCTTGTCAGGGGTAGCTCCGGATATTGCGATGGGGTTAATTCCACATATTGGTGAATGGTCAGAGTTGCATTTAAACAGACTTGTCATTGCTTCTTGTTGTCCCTGACTGCGAAAGAATAAGGACCATTTTGCTAGCCTGTAAGGACTTGCTTGGTGTTTGTTACCTCGTTGGAACAGCTGACCCAAAAGTAGCTGAGAATTTCCAGCAGGGTCAGGGGTCTCGCATTCCTTGCTCTGGAATTGGGCAGAATCCACTAACCCGCATTTCACTAGCCATCTTGTAAGCGGCCAGTCGGTTCCTCCAGTTTGAAATGACCTGGATTTCAGATCCTCTGCTGAAGACGGGTGACCATCCACTGCCCATGAGAGTATATCTGAGTTAGGAAAAACTGCAAAGGCCTTTCCGCTTCATTTTTGCCTTTTTTCACGGAGGAGGAGATGAAACAGGTCAGAGGGGCTGCTTATTTCATCGCCGTGAATCATTTCACCACTCGATTTGTGGCCCACCAGTCGAAGAACGGGAGTCGGTACGAATTGGATCAGAACATACAACTCGTGCATGATTTCACCTACTAGTTTCCCCCGTTTGCTCCGCGGTGGTGCCTTGGGGGTTATGCAAAGGCCTGAACTGGATCGATTGGCATTAGGGTGATACGGATATTTATCTCACCGTTAGTGGGATCGAGGATCAATCTAGTGACAAACGATGAGCTCCGTAAATACTACATTGAAAAGGACTTGCAGGAATCTTTTAAAGTGGATTGAATCAATCCACCATCTGGGCATTTAATTCCTGGCCAGACCCCTGTGAAGGAACAATTGCCTCTGGCCCCACGTCATCACTGGCACCTCTGAGCTGGGCAGTGGTTTGGCTTTCCCAGCTGGCCACAACCCCCAATCCCTGCCTGCCCTGCCCTTCCTTCCATGGCTGGTGGCAGAGAAGTGAGCCAGGCTGAGCCATCTCCACTCAGCCCCCTGCCCTGGCCTCCATCTCATCCCCGCCTGGACTCTCCATAGCTGCTGGACCTCACCTGCTGTGGCTGCCAGAAGTTGGGTGGCCAGGAGCTGTGAGGTTGTGTCATCATATCTCTCCTCCATCAGCTGGCCCTCACCTGGCCTCCTGGTCAGGTTGTGGGAGAGCTGGGCTCAAAAGACAGCTGAGCCTCACCGTGTCACCCCAAGGTGGCCCTTTGGCAAGCGCAGCAGGTCCGGAGCTTCTGGTCTCTCTCCCTCGCCCTCAGCCTTACCTTCTCAGGCCAGGTGAGGAGTGGCTGGGAAGGGAAGGGTGAGGGGCACCCACATTCAGGTTGCTGCCCACAAAGAGGCTGCCTCAGTTGCCGCACAGTGCCAGCAGCAGCTCATGGATCTTGCCCTACAGAGACCAAGCCTGAACCTCTCTTTGCAGGAGCCTCAACTATGCCTCCAGCCTCCTTTCTCCTGGGAAGCTCATTGTCTGCCGAGGAGACCAGCCAAGGCCTTGCTCATCACGCACTGAGGTGCCTGATGATGGATGAGGTCCTTCAGGCACTTAACTTGGCTGCCTGTTTAGAAGCTCCAGCCCCTCCCTCTGAGTGCCTTGTCAGAGCTGCCTTGGGATTTTGCCTGCATGGACATTGCTTGCTTGGAGGGGACAGGAAGGGGTGGTTAGAGGAGTGCCAAGAGGACAAAATGGCCTCAGAAGATGCCCACTGAGGTGAGGAGTGCCTGGAATGGGGAGGGCAAGGCACAGGGTGATTCAGACAGTTCGCTGAACTGCACAAAAAGTTAACAAACGGTTTGTCTGAACAGATGCAAACCTGCTGAATCCCACCTCTGGTTATGTGTCTCTCTTTCCATTTTCTGTGCTTGTCCTTTTAATCTTTCACTTTGTCAGAGAGATCTTTGTGCAGCCATGATGGTTTCTTCTTGAATATTTTATTTTTATTTTTTACTGGTATTGCACTGGACTGGGCTTTTATGATTGCATTTTTCAGAGTTCCCCATGTTTCTTGAATTGTTTCCCCTTTGGATTTTCATCCATGGAATGTTTTCTAGGCTCTCTCTGAGTTTGTTAAAATCAGCTCTTTTAAAGTTTAAAGTTTAAGGTTTAAAGTTTATTTTCTATTGTTTGTGTTTGCATTATATTGAATTTCAATATGATATGATCACTCTCACCCAAGGTTCCAGCAACTTCAACTCCCTCTATCCCTTTTTCTCTATTAGTAAGAATTCCCTAAAAACATGGTTTAATCAATGGGCCTGGAGACCACGAATGGAGACAGAGCTAACCAAGTGACTGATTTGATTGGGTTACTACTGCCATGGGGATTGGGAATGGATAGTATTTTTAGTGGCTTTTTATTATATAGTGAATTTTTAAATGGTGTAAACCACTCAGGGTTACTGTGAGTTGGGGAGGTATATAAATTAGAGCACTTTCTCATAAAATAAGAAAGTTGCATAGAAGAAATTCAGCTTTAATTCCTGTCATTTTACCTGGCTGAAAATAATAGTAAATAACTCACTTCAGAGGGTCAGAGAAAGAAGAATTAATGGTTTGACTCAGTACAAAGTAGTTTCACATATGCTAATTCATACTGATTAGGTAATACAAAATTTTCAAGATTTTCTATAACAAAAAGAAAGAGGAAGGTTGGTGCTTAAAAGAAAACAAATCCAGGGTTTGGATACTAAAGGATTAAAAAAAAAAACTGCAAAGGAAGTAGGATTTTCCCTATGTTATAGTATATCTACCTACATCACAAATGTTACAGTTTTTCAATGTATGATCTACTAGAAATTTTTCACAAACCTATGGAATTATGGTTTTACAGTGACCTGTAGCTCTTGGAGAACTGCATACCATTCATTACATCAGCACATTTAACTTGTGGATCTTGATAAGATGGATCTTGATTTGAACACTGGGCCCAATCTAACAAAATGAAATTCAATGTAGAGAAAAGTAGTCTTATACTTAGGCAAGAAAAACCAAAAGTACACATATAGACTGGGTGGAACCAGGCTTAATAGCAATAAATGTGAGAGGGATCTTGGAGTCTTAGTGGCTAACCAATTAAATATGAACCAACAATGTGAGGCAGCAGCCAAAAAAGCCAATACAATCCTAAGTTAACAGAGGGATGCAATCAAGATCAAGTGCGGTACTAGTACCACTCTATAAAGCCTTAGTAAGACCACACCTAGAGTACTGCATCCAGTTTTGGTCACCACACTATAAAAAGATGTTGAGACTCTAGAAAAAGTGCAGAGAAGAGCAACCAGGATGATTAGGGGACTGGAGACTAAAACATATGAAGAACCGTTACAGGAACTGGGCTTGGCTAGTCTAGTGAAAAGAAGAATCATGGAAATGTTTTAGCCACTTCTCAGGTGGAGGAGCCACCTCCATAACTTCCACAGTTCCCACTGCTGCTGCCGCTGTTATTGGAGACAGCACTGGCAAGAGAGGGACAGCTGCAGCTCGGCCTGGGCGCTTGGAATGCAGGAACAGGCTGTGCACTGGGACTTTTGCAAACTTGCAGAGCCCGAGGCTGGAGCACCAAGGGTAGCAGCTGCAGAGATGCTCGCTCAGCTCTTCTCACACCCACCCAGCCACTCGGGACTAAACCAAAATGCAGTGCGCAGCACTCCCAGGTACCTCAAAATCTTTTTTTTCCCCTGTTGTTACAGAGACGGGGGAAAAGAGGGAGTGACTCAGATGCTGTTGTTGGAGACAGCGCTGGTGCACGGGGGTGGGGAGAAATTAATTCACCCCTGAAAAGATGTCCTAGCTGTTTTTTCAGGGCTCAAAAAAAATAAAATAAGGCCCAGCCTTATTTTGTGAGAAACACGTTATATTGTGATTAATGCCAGAGTAAGTTTTAGAAGTCGTTTAAGCCAACCATCTCTGATGGACAGGTATAAATCATATCATAATAGATCAATATAATCTTTTTCATTTTTTTTTTTTTTTTACTTAGGGAGGCTCAAGATTTTGTAGAAAAATTTGAAGGTGCTTTGGGAAAGGGAAAAGGAAAAAAGTTATATGCGTATAAGATGTTGTTGACGAAGGTAAGTGATCTGCATTATTTATAAGATGTTTATACTATTGAAATTTAGAAGTCTGTACAACATATTAAAAGTGAAAATACTGACATGAAGTTCAAAACCTGAAACTCAATGTTTGGCAGGCAGTAAGTCTGAAAACTAACTTGTATAGACACATCTCTCCCATTGCATTCTCTCATTCATTCTAAACACTTTAAAATCTACTCTCCTCCCTACTTGTTAACAAAAGAAATGGCAGTTGTGGGCAGAGTACAAAGAGTAGTAAGACTAAATAAAACAAAGAACACGGCATAACTACAAGTTGTCCTTTCCATTTCCCCCCTAACTATGTTGTTAATAAATCTTTTTTTAGCAGGAGTATGTTCTGTAAGAAAACAACCTTAGGAATATTTAGAATCAGTTTTCACCAGCTTATGCCAATATGATACGTCCAATAAACCAATTCTTTGAGGAACCTACTTGCCTCAGAGCTCTGTTTGTTTGTTTATTTATTTTGTTTGTTTTAACAATTTATTTATATATTTTCCTTAACATATATTAATACTTTATGAACAGCATATTGTCTGGGTGCATTTGCTTAACATAATAGTATATAATAGTATATTAAACATAAACCATATATAATATTTTCCAATTTCTAATTTCTACTTCTATTATTCAACCATTGATAGAATTTGTTAGGAATAACAAGGTTACCTAACATAGTTTGGGTAAAATAATATATATAAACTATGATAGTAAGTTTAAGTGTGTGTCACTTTAAACTGCAAAGCATGTGTTTTTGGGTGCGGTGTAAAACCTCCATAAGAGGGAGCAAGAGAACCTGCTGAATTGCTGACGATTGCTGGATATACTGGATTGATGGTTTGCTAACTGCATGTTCCCTACTGCTGAGTTGCTGAACGTCGAAGGAAGAAAGGAGGTTTGACTTCTTCATATCTCTACTGCGAGGAGATATATTACTGGACTGATATTTATAAGTTTACTCACCTCTTTTTCGACACTGGACTTTGCAACTGAACAATCCCCAGACGGACTGAACTAGTGAATGATATATGGACTGTTTTTGACTATGCTATAACTCTTATTGGAATAAACTATTTAACTAGCACAGTGTATCTGTTTTACTGAGTGTAAGCTACAAAAAATGTTTATCTCACATATTTTGCCTGCATGCCTGACTGCCGTGCAGATTCTGCTAGGATGTATCCCTAACAGAATTAATCCCATGTTTGAAAATATTCTGTGTCTTCTTTATCTATTATCTTCAATGTCAACCTATCCATTTTTGCACAATCTAGTATTTTTTTAATTACATCTTCTTCTTTGGGTGGTTCCTCATTTTTCCAATGCTGAGCATAGACAATTCTTGCTGCTGTCAAGACATGTAATATGAAGTATATATTCCCTTTATTATATTTTTCTGGTACTATGTCTAACAAAAATCGTTCTGGCTTATAATCTATGTATTGCTTTAACATTTTTTTTCTAACCATGTATGTATTTTCATCCATTATTTTTGTTATCTTTGCACATGTCCACTACATATGATAATATGTGCCCGGTATCTGGTTACATTTCCAACATTTGGCAGACATGTTTTTAAACATCTGCCACTCCTGCTGGTGGCAATGCCACCTATGAAACATTTTATATAAATTTTCTTACATGCAGTTGGCATTGTCAATTTATAGTTTCTATCCCAAAGTTTTTGCCATTTATCTAATTCTATAGTGTATCCAAAGTTTTTTTGCTCATACTATCATTGTTTCTTTCACCTGTTCATCTTCCATTTTAGGCTTAATAAAAAGCTATATATTTTCTATATTAACTATTCATCTGTCACTAATAGTAGTTGGTCAAATGCTGTTTGTTCCTTATAAAAACCATATATCTTACTGTCTTTCTCATATCTTGATTGTATTAGCATCTGTGGCCACCAAGCTAGGTCTACACCTGGGTTTTGCAGTTCTTGTTTAGTTTTAAGTTCCTCTTCTGCATTCAAAATGTCTTTATATATTACAATTTTTTCCAGATTTATTATGTTTGGATGGATAAATGCTTCTATTGTTGATAGGCAAACTGGTATTTTCATATAGACTTTTGCTTTAACTTTTTCTCATACTACAAGTAAGGCATTCCTTACATAGTGTCTTTGAAAATATTTTATTCTTGTCATACCATTGACAATTGCAAGTTTTCCATTTGTCCAGGTCTAATTTAATTTGTTGTATTAACCTTGTATAGTTACCTTCTTTAATTGTTACATATCTTGCTATTAAGTATATTCCCGAGTACTTTACTTTCTTTACTACCTGAAGTTCTATTTTTCTTGCCTACTCACTTTTCTGTTTCTTTCGGGCCAGCAAACCCTCTCTTGGGTGGTGTACGGACTGGGGCCCATTCTCAATCAACCCCAAGCCCTGCAACTAGAAAGAAAATCTCCCTCCCTTGGGGTGAAATTTCACAGGAATCTTTTACAATTGGGAATCTTTGTGGCACATGTATGCACTTACATGCAGGAGTATGGGCACAATTTCCAAGGATCCTGAATGAGAATTTTTTTACCCTAGCCCTGGAAGAAGCCACTGACAGATGGATGGTAACCCTACATAATGCCAATGCACCAGAACTGCGGAACTTCAACCATTTCATGATGGCCCTGCAACATCAATTCAATGACCCCCTTGCAGATCACAAAGCACTCAACCACATTAAAATCATGAAGCAGGGATGGCAGCCAGTGGCACAATATACTGAAGAATTCTGAAACCTCGAGTGTCATGTGAACTGGCCAAAGGATATTCTGGTAAGCTGTTTCAAGGATGGATTGAGTGATGATCTCTACAATGCCTGCATGACCTGAGGGGCACTGAACCACCTACATGAGTGGTATCACACCACCAAAGAAGCTGAGATTGATATGGCCAGAAACCAGTAGCGAGCAGGACAAGCATGGAAGAAATCCCCACCCCAATAGAAGCGAGAGCCCTTCAAACTGCAAACCACTTTTTCTCTGAATCTCTCAGCCTGCTTTAAGTGTGGAAAGGAGGGACACTGAGCTGCAGAATGTCATTTAATCAGCCCAACCCTGGTAGGAAAATTGAGAATTAATGTAAGAAAGCTGAAACCCCCCATTGCATTTTCCCAACTAGATGGGTCAATAGCCGGGGGGAGCCAGCTTTTTTTGCCACCGAGCCTCTACAAATAGGCATTGAGAGCTATGAAGAAATGCTTACATTCATAGTGGCACCTGGCATGGAATGGTCATTAGTCTTGCACCTCACATGGCTGAAACAAATGGAACGCCAAAATTAATTGGAAGCAAGGCACCATAAAATTTCAAGCACATGATTTTTGCTGAAAATCCACATAAAGAAACTGGGTGGGGGGGCAGAGCACCAAGAAACAGCCATGCCTGGTTACATCATGCTGGTCGAGGGCACACCCAAAGAATACAGGGACTTGGCTGAGGTTTTTAGTAGAAAAAGTATCTGACAAGCTCCCTGCCCCCACTGCTCCACTGACTGGGTGATAAAAATCTTACCCAGCACCAAACTCCCTAAACCCAAGATGTATAGCATGTCCCTGAGGGAGTTGGAAGAACTGAGGGCAGTCATTGAAAAAAACCTAGCAAGGGGTTTCATTGATCCAGCCTGACCAAAAGTCGCAGCCCCAGTGTTATTTAGGGAGAGAAAAAGATGGCTCAAAACCTCTCTGCATGGATTTTAGGAACTTAAATACAATCAGTGTGCAGAACATGTACCCTCTCCCCCTTATGGAAGATGCTAGTACACTTCACTAAAGGGAAAACAATTTTAAAATTGGATGGAGGCTTACTACCAAATCAGAATTAAGGAGAAGGACAAGTGGAAAATGGCATTTAACACCCCACCTTGGGTGTTACTAATTCAAAGTACTCCCATTTGGACTACAAGGGGCCACACAGTGTTTATGCAATTAATAAATGAAATGCTACATGAGCATTTGTATAAGGGAGTCCTGGTTTATCTTAACAACATTTTAATATATACCGAGACCAAAGCAGAACATGTAGAACTAGTCTGGCCTGTTTTAAACAAACTCTCCTTGGCCAAACTTTATGCTAAACTCTAAATGTGAATTCCACCAAGAAAAAAATGATTATTTAGGGTACCATATTTAACACCAAGGCATGGAAATAGACCCTCAAAAAGTGTAAATTGTACTTGATTGGAAAACACCCTGCACCCATAAGCAGTGGGCACTTTTACCAAGAGGCATTTCCTAGGGGGGAGTAAAATCCCTTTCGAAGTCTATCACAAAAATCTAGAAGCCCTCAAGACCCCAAGGAAACTCTCCCCAAAAGAAGTACAATGGGCTCAGTACTTTAAACAATTTGATTTTACTGTCAAATATCTCCCTAGGGAAAATATTTTCTGGCAGATGCACTATCCAGAAAACTGCAATACAATAGTGTGAAGCCAAACATAATCAAGCCAATAGTACAAAACAATCAACTGGCTGCTAAAGTAATTACTAGATCCCAGGAAACCAGGAAATGTTGATGGACAATGACTCCACTCACAGTTTCAAACAATCATTAGCCACCAATAAATGGTTTTTGAGCCACAAATCCAGCTGTTTAATGAAAGATGACTTAGTTTGGGTGGGAGAGAAATTGTATGTTCCAGCTAGCCAGAGACTGCATTTAATGGCAAGGTGCCATGACTCCAAATTTGCTGGACACTTTGGATTTCTGCAAACCTTATACCTATTTAAAAGACATTTTTGATGGCCATCACTAAAAAAAGACATAGAGAGCTATGTTAGCTAGCTGTCCCATTTCTGCAGCAGCAAAAAGATATCAGGGGAAAACCCCAGGACTCTTGCAGAAGGTAGCCAAACCTTCAGCACCCTGGAGAGGAATTTCTATGGATTTTTTTTTGTAGAACTGCCAGAAGTACGGGGGAATACTGTTATTTGGGTTGTGACAGATGGGTTTTCAAAACAGACACATTTTATACATTGCCTAAAGATCCCAACTTCCAAAAGCCTAGCCAAATTATTCCCACATTCATCATCTTCATGG
This sequence comes from Pseudonaja textilis, assembly GCF_049901715.1. Taxonomy (NCBI): domain Eukaryota; kingdom Metazoa; phylum Chordata; class Lepidosauria; order Squamata; family Elapidae; genus Pseudonaja; species Pseudonaja textilis. The sequence continues at coordinate 59,441,286 of NC_142008.1, forward strand.
AGCTCCACAAAGGATCATCTCTGATTGAGGAATCCAATTCACCTCCAAATTTTTGAGTTTACTTGGCACTGCCCAGGGGTTAAGCTCATCACATCACATGTGTACTAATAGTCATTGTGAAAAAACTAACTCAGTGCTAGAACAATATCTAAGATGTTTTATTAATTACCAACATATGGCCAGTAGTCAGACTAGTACTCAAGGAAGCTAGAGAAGCATTTAAAGCCCAAGCTGACAAGAAGAGAATGGACCCAAAACCTTTTCACACAGGGGATACTTATTAGGGTACTAAATTCCTACAATCCTTGCAACCATCTAAGAAATTAGGACCAAAGTTCATTAGACCTTTCCCTATCAACTAGGATCATCAATCCAGTGACAATAGAACTGTCTCTTCCAAAAACACTTAGACAAGTCCACCCAGTGTTTCACACTAGCTTACTCAAACGAGAAGTAACCTCTCAGACCACCTGCACCTACACCACCTACTCCCAACATGATAGAGGGTGAACAACACTTTGAAATCAAGGAAATCTTTGATTCTAGAATCCATAGGTGGAAAACCCAATACTTAGTTGCTTGGAAACATTTCCCTCATCCCAAAATGAATGGGTAGCTAAACAACATTACTGTTGTTTAGCTACCCGATATTATTGAAAAAATTCCATTCCCAATATCCTAACAAACCTTTCTAAGAAAGGCAGCATGTCAGATTTCTAAAAGTGATACTGTCATTCAATTGGGAGAAGGGGTGTGTGTGTGTCTTGTATTAGATTCATTAGTATTGCCTGTGACAACTGGTTTTTTTATTTTTTATTTTTTCCATAAGTTTTTCATTTTATATTTATAATAAATCCATCTTTCATTTAAACAGTGTGTCAACTGGGTACATATATCTTGTACTAACAATTATAATTAATACTTTTCTTACCAAAATAACAATAACATTTTCTTTATAAGTCATTATCTCTTACATCTATTAACTTTATAACAATCTTAACTTATTTCTCTATGTATTCATCTACTCAATTTTAACTTGTTTTATTTTCCAACCATTGATAAAATGAATCCCATACCATGCAGTATTCAGTTTCTTCTTTTTCTTTGATTGACAGTGTTAATCTATTCATCTCTGCACATTCTAATATTTCCTCAATCACTTTTCCCTCTGCCAGAATTTTTTTTGCTTTTCCAATTCTGAGCAAATACAGTTCTGGCTGCAGTCAATACATGAATAATTAAATATACTTTTTCTTTGCTATAACATTCAGGTACCATCCCTAATAAGAATATTTCAGGTTTCAAATCTATATGTTGCTTTATCATTTTTTCCAACCATGTGTGTATTTTTGTCCAATATCTTTTAGCTTCTATGCATGTCCACCACAAATGGCAATATGTTCCAGGTGTCTGGTGGCACATCCAGCATTTAGCTGATTTGTCTTTAAACACCTTTGCCAATTTTGCTGGTGCAGAGTGCCATCTATAAAACATATATGCTGTTGATATTGTTAATTTATCATTTCTTTCCCATAGCTTCTGCCATTTATCTAATTCTATAGTATACCCAAAAACTTTCGCCCATGCTATCATTGTTTCCTTTATTCGTTCTTCTTATAGTTTGACACCTAATAAATAACAATATAATTTTTGATCAGCTTGTCTTCCATTCCTGTTAGTATTTTATCCAATTCTGTCGACTTCTTATAAATATCTTCAGCTTTGACATCTTTTTCATATCTTGATTGTATTTGCATGTATGAATACCAATGCATATCAGCTCTTTGTTCATTCAACTCTTGTTTAGTTTTGAGCTCACCCTTTTCATTCAATATATCCTTATAACTAACAATAGTTCCCATTTTACAAACATTTGGATGTATGAGTGCTTCCATGGTCGATAACAAGACTGGAATTTTCAAATAATGTTGCTCTCTGTTTTTTTCCATATTAACAATAAATCATTCCTAACATAGCGTCTTTGAAAATAACCGTGTTTCTTGCTTCTCCCATACCATAAAAAGCATGCCAGCCCAATTGCAAATCATTCCCCTTCAAAGTCAACAACCTTTGTATTTCTTAACATAATCCATTCTTTCATCCATGTTAACACTGCAGCCTGATAATATAATTCCCAATTAGGTAACCCAAACTCTACTTTGGTTCTTGCATCCTGCAACATTTTAAGGCTAATTCTTGCTTTCTTCCCTTGCCATATATATTTCAGTATTATTCTATTAATATCATCAAAATATTTTTTCTCCAATTTTATCGGAATTATTTGGAACAGATACAATAATTTCAGTAGTATATTCATCTTAATTGTTGCAATTCTTCCTGTTAATGATAGCTGCATATTACCCCATTTTTCCAAATCTGTCTTAATTTGTTGTTTCAGTTTATAGTAGTTATCTTCCTTAATTGTTCCACATCTAGCCGCTAATTGAATCCCCAAATATTTCACTTTCTTTGTAATCTGGATATCTAATCTGTTAACTCTCTTTTCTGTTTTTCTGTCATGTATTTTATCAAAGTCTTATTTTTCCCTTTGTTTATTTTCAATCCTGCTGCTTTCCCATTTTCTTCTATTTTATTTATCAATTTAGGTCCTGTTCCTAATGGTTCTTCTAGTATAAAAACCAAATCATCTGCAAATGCCTATAGTTTATATTCTTCCTTTATATTCTTCCTTCCACCCCCTTTTATTTCCTTGTCTTTCCTGATATTTCTATTTAACACTTCTAAAGTTAGTACAAATAGTAATGGTGACAAGGGGCCATTGCCTTGTTCCCTTCTTAACATTATTTTTTTTCAGTCAATTCTCCATTTACCATCACTTTTGCATATTGTTGATAATATATTGTCTTAATCATTTTAATAAATCTTTCCCCAGTATGCATTTCTTCCATTTGCATCAACATAAACTGCCAGTTCACATTGTCAAATGCCTTCTGTGTGTCACCATCTGTCTTTCTGGATGCGCTTCATAATATTCCGGGATTATTCTCCGGAATTATTCTCTTATTGTCTTTTATTTGTCTCTTGGGTAAAAACCCATTTTGGTCTGAATGTATAAATTGGTTTTAAAATCTCTTTAGTCTCTCTGCCATTATTAAAGTAAATATTTTGTAATCCGAGTTCAACAATGATATTTTTTGTTATGTTTTTTTATCTGTTGTAAGTCAGAATCATCTTTTGGTATGAGATTAATATAAGCTTCCATCCATGAATTGGGTATTTTTGCCTCCATCAATACTTCATTTAACACTTCCAGCACTGTATTACTAAGGGAAACTTGCAAAGTTTTGTACAGTTCTGCTGATAAACCATCTGGCCCTGGTGCTTTCCCATTATTTTGTCTTTTTATTGCTTCTGTTAATTCCATCATTGTAACATTGTTTTAATTTCTTCTGGTACTTTAGGTAATTCTGCTTTTTAAAGTATTCTTTAATTTCTCCTTCCCCAGCTTGACTTGTTCATATAATTCCCCATAATATTTTGGACTATTTCTTTTTTATCTTCATATCTATAGCAAAGGTTTCCTTTATCATCTATTAATTGAGGAATTGTTTCTGCTCTTTCTCTTTTTTCAGTCTATATGCTAACCACCAAGTCAAATGTCTATTTGAGTAAAATGTATATTGATTATTTTTTCAGTGTATTTCCAGCCATGTGTCTTGGATTGCTATCTCTTCCATCATCCTAAAGAAGAATTTTGGTAATGTTTTTCTGGTGGTTTTTTGTTGTTGTTGTTGTTTGTTTCTCTTTTGTGTTTTATAGACCATTTCCACATCCACTATTGCATTGAAGTCTCCTAAGATACATATACTTTCATACTCCAGTTACATTAATTTCTTGTGTAGATTATCATAAAATTCTTCTTGATCCTCATTTGATTCATATATTGCCACTAATAATGTCTGTTTGCAGTTCATCATTATTTCCACTATTTACACTCTCCCATCATCATTTTGAAAAAATTGTTTGGTTTTTATTGTATCTTTAATATATAATGCTACTCCTCTTTTGCTTTGTTGTGACAGAGAGGTGTATAGCTTTCCATTTTTAGGATAGTCCAGTACTTTATTATGTTGTTTTTTTGATGTGAAACCCTTGTAAACAAATTATATCCAATTTTAATTTTGCTAGTTTGTTAAAAATCCTTTTTCTTTTTGTTGCTGAATACAGTCCATTTATATTGATTGACATTAACTATATTTCTTCTCCCATATCTTTATTTATAATAAGGTTTTGTTGCTCTTGTTGCTCTTATCTCTCTTGATTCCTTTGGTTTTACTTCTTCTCTTGTCACTCTTTCTTCTTGTTCTCTTTCCTCTCCTCTTTGTCATCCATCCCTCTCTCCTGCAGCTTCTTCCCAATGTTTAATTTCTTCTATTTCCCTCATTTTCTCTCCACTTGTTCTCTGAAGTAATGATCATAAAATTGCTCTGCTCTCTCTATAGAATCTAACCTACATCTGTTCCTGCCATGTCACCATTATTCCCTCTGGTATCAGCCATCTGAAATTAATTCCTCTTTTAATTAATCACTTTGTCACAAATTGATATTCCCTCCTTAAATCTCTAACTCTTCTTGGAATTTGCTTCAAAACTATTACACTAGTTTCTCTTATTGCTTTATAATTGTGTCTAATCCCTTTTAATTAATTTTATTTTCTAGCTATTTATAAAACAAGTCTCATACCATGTGATATTCAGATTCTTCTTCTTCTTTAATTTCTAATGTTAATCTATTCATTTCTGCACATTCAATTTTTTTTCCAATTATTTTTCCCTCTATCGGTATCTTTATCACTTTTCTAGTTGCTGTTAATACATGTATAATTAAGTATGTTTTTTTCTTTACTATAACCTTCAGGTACCATTCCTAATAGAAATATTTCAGGTATCAAATATATATATTGTTTAATCATTTTTTCCTTTAGCTTCTATACAAGTCCACCACATATGGTAATATGTTCCTGATGTTTGGTGACACTTCCAACATTTAGTTGATTTATCTTTAAACATTTTCTTTAAAAAAAAGAAAAGATTTTATTGAATTTACAATTTAAAAACACATCGACAGTACATTTACAAAATAGAAAGAAAACGGCTAGGGGGAAAGAAAGAAAACACCCGGCCTAACACACCGGATAAGGGCCGGTTGGGGGGAAGAGAAAAGATATAGAGGGAGAGAGGGGAAGGGAAGGGGAAGGAGAATAGGGTAGAAAGTACAATTAAAAATGAACGATATCTTTTTGTGACAGTCTGTAAGGATCATTTCTCTTCGTCATATCCAATCTACTCCTCTTTTCCATTATGTTTAAGTTACTCTTTATCATTTACATAATTTGTCTCTGTGTAAGCCAATTATACCATGAGTCCCAGTTGTCATAAAATGTTGAGGACTCTTTGTTTTTTAACGCTATCGTTAGTTTATCCATTTCAGCACACTCACAAATTTTCTGAATAACCATTTGCTCTGAAGGTGTATGAGGTGATTTCCAACATTGAGCAAACGCTAATCTAGCCACACTTAGAATATGGATTATTACATATTTTGTCTTTCTGGATAAATATCTATCAGAGATCCCTAACAGGAAGAACTCTGGTTTATAGTCTATTTGTTCTTTAGTTATCTCCTCCAACCATTTTCTGATTTTTTGCCAAAATTTTTGGGTAGTTTTACAAGACCACCACGTGTGGAAAAATGTTCCTTCAGTGCTTTTGCATTTCCAACACCTTGAGCTCATGTTAGGGTTCATCTTTGCCAACCTCGAAGGTAAGTGCCATCTATATAACATTTTATACATATTTTCTTTGTACGCCGCCGATTTCATAATCTTGATGTTTCTATTCCAGATCTTTTCCCATTCTGTTAATGTAATGCTTCTTCCAATATTCCTACTCCACGTTATCATGTTCCCTTTCACTATCTCTTGCTCTAATTCTACCTCCAATAAATATTTATAAAATTTGGAGATATTCTTTTTATTTGATCCTAATAAGATTTTATCTAAATATTGTAATTTGCTATAGATTCCAAACTCTTTGATATCTTGTTTGTATCTGCTATGGATTTGTATATATAACTACTAGTCAATTTTAAATCCCTGTTCCTGTAAATCCTGTCGAGTTCTTAATTTTCCTAGAGGGTCTAATAAATCTTTATATTTAGTCGTTTTTGTTATATCCAAATTGTTGGGATGAACCATTGCCTCCATTGTTGAAAGCCAAATTGGAATTTTTAAATAATGTTTTTTACATATTTTTTTCCAATTAGTTAATAGTGAATCTCTAATAAGATGTCTATGAAAGTACGACTGTTTAGTTTTCCCCACATCCCATAGAAATGCGTGCCATCCTCTCTGAAGGTCGTGCCCTTCTAAGGCTAAGGTTCTTTTATTGAGTAAATTAACCCAGTCTTTTAACCATAATAAGTTGGCTGCCCAATAATATAATTCCCAATTTGGGAGCGCTAGCCCCCTCTACTTTTTGCATCTTGTAAAGCCGTAATATTGATTCTAGTTTTTTTTCCTTGCCAAATAAATTTAAGTGTTACCTTATTTATATCTTCAAAGAAAATTTTTGGTAATTTAATTGGGATTGTCTGGAATAAGTAAAGGAATTTTGGTAGGATGTTCATTTTGATCGTGGCAATCCTGCCCAGTAGAGAAAGCTGCAACTTATTCCAGGATTCTAGGTCTTTCTTAATTTGCTGTAATAGTTTATCATAATTATTCTCTTTGAGCGATTTACTATGTGGTGTTAACCATATGCCTAAATATTTGACCTTTTTTGTTGCCTGTATCCCTATGATTTTTTCTAATTCTTTCCTCTGATTCTCTGTTAGATTTTTAGTCATTAATTTTGTCTTATTTCTATTGATCTTTAATCCTGCTACTGAACCAAATTGTTCTAGTTCTTTTATTAGGTTATGTCCTTTTTCCATGGGTTCCTCTAGGAAGAAAACCATATCGTCTGCGAACCCCTGTAGTTTATATTCCTCTGCTTTGACCCCTTACTCCTTGGATTTCAGAGTTTTGTCTTATCCGCGTTAACAGTGATTCTAAAGCAAGTATAAATAGGAGGGGTGAGAGGGGGCAACCCTGTCTGACACCCTTTTCAATGTTTAATGGGCCTGTTTGTTCACCATTAATTAGTATATTGGCCTGTTGGGTGTTGTAAATTGTTGTGATAATGTTCTCGAATTTAGTGCCCAGACTCATGTTATAGATTTTTTGTATTAAGAAGTGCCAATGTAGATTATCAAATGCTTTCTCAGCATCTAAAAACATGAGTGCAAATTGTTTCTCTGGATGAACTTCATAATATTCTAAGATGTCGTAATGGTTCTTAGATTATTTTTGATTTGGCGGGACGGAAGGAAACCATTTTGATCTTCATGAATGTATAAATTTAAAACTTGTTTTACTCTATTCGCTATAATTGAGGTAAATAATTTATAATCAGCATTTAAAAGTGAAATTGGTCTATAATTGTTGATATATCTGGCATCTACATCCTCCTTCGGAATTAACGAGATCAACGCCCCCCTCCATGAGTCTGGCATTTTGGCTGCCAAAAGTACTTCATTAAACACTTCCAGCATCAGTGGCCCTACTAACTCTATTGTAGCTTTGTACAATTCTACTGGAATCCCATCTGGACCAGGGGATTTATTATTACTTTGGTTCTCCATTGCAGATTTCAACTCAGACCATGTAATATCCTTATTTAATAATTCTTTCTCTCCTTCCCCTATTGTTTTATCATTCGTATTCTCCAGATAAGTTCTTATTTTGTCTTCATTGATTTCTTCTTTTTTATATAATCTTTGAAAATAGTTTAATATAATATCTTTTTTCTTCTTAATCTCATGTTGTGGTATGCCTTTCTCGTCTATTAGTTGGTGTATCAGTCTCTTTTCTTTTTCCTTTTTAAGTTTATAAGATAGCCATCTTCCTGGTTTATTAGCGTGTTCAAAATAATTTTGTCTGGACCTTCTCAAACTAACTTCTATTTTATCTTGTTCAATTAAATTCAGCTTATGTTTGGCTAATATTAACTGGTTTTGTATTCCTTGGATCTTAGGGGTTTTTTGTAATTATATTTCTAAGTCTTTGATTTGTTGTTGTAATACGTTTTGTCGGGCATAAGTTCTCTTGTTTCTCATAGCATTATAGGAAATTGTTGTACCTCTTATAATTGCTTTCATAGTATCCCAAATATTCTGTTTTGAAGTTGTTTCATTAAAAGAATGAAAGATCTTTAATAATATCCACTAGGAAGGAATGATTAAAATCCAACTATAAATCCTTTATGTCACCACCTCTCACTGTACAGCCTTGCTATTTCTTCTCACTATCTTCTACAGTGCAATTTGCCACTCTATCCAAACAGCTTAGATGGGAGAGGAGGGAAGTAGAATGAAAAAATAAGCAGTTCAGTGAAAGGAGTTCTGGTTTCTATTTCTTTGTGTCTTCTTTGTTTCTTTTAGTGTCCAAGGATTCCACTATTCCCAATATAAGTTCTCAGTGCAATCCTCTATTCCAGTAGATAATTATATCTTTATTTAGTCTTCCCTCTCACACAAACAACTAAACCAGTTACAGCTGATATGGGGACTGTGATAAAGACTAAAAAGATTAACAATAATCTAATTCAAAGTGAGGAGAGCTTACTCTGGGAGAATACAACAGCATTTATGGCAAAACAATGCCTTCTCACAGCGTAAATGGTTGTCTCAATAGTTGAACAATTAATAACCATCCAACATGATGTAGAGACACTAAGAAAAGATATTGCTGTCTTTCTGCAAGCACAGCATTGGGCTACAGACCCCATCACCAATGTGCTTACAGCAGACCTGGGTAAATCCCATACTCAGGATATGGAAGAAGAAAAAGACCCAGGGAAACAGTTAAAAAACCTGTTAAAAAGTGGCAGTCCTCTCAGAAAAACAGCCCTTTTCCAGACAAGGCAACAAGGGGAAGAGGTATCAATAGAGAAATTTCATGGAAAGCCAGGAAAGCATCTCCCCTACAATCACATTGCTCATTGCAAACACAATAGATTCCTTTGAGAATCCATATGAACAGACTTAATTATGGATGCTGGATTACTAAGGGTGCTATACTAAATTCCCTAAGTCAGCTTCTTCACTGTCATCGGGGCAGATTGATCTTTGTGCTGTGGAGTGGCTTCCTGAGGTCCCAAATTGGAAGCGGATACTCCTCTCTTTCAAGCAGCCCACCATACTGCTGATGAAAGCACATTTAGCCTCCTTCCAAATCTTCCCCATCAGAGTTTTCTGTGAGGAAAAGGTTAAACCTTTAATTGTTAACATGTGAGCTCCCACGGCTGCTGTCTCTTCTGCATTCTCAACCTTGGAAAAAAGAGAGAAAGAAAGTGGGAGTCAGCCAACCTTGGTCGGTGAAGATGTACTTAACAGCACAGAAATGGGCCTCATTAATGTTTTTGGCACTCTCCCAAGAAAAGAACAAGATAAAATATTATTCAAGTTAGAAAATTTAAAGAAATCCTTGTTGGTTACAATGGACACTACTGAACCGTTCATAGATCTGGTCTCCCCAATAATTGAACCTCTTACTTCTTCCCCGGAGGGCAAGGGATTGCACAAATATGAGATGGAAAACAAAAGCTAAGATACACAGGGACCACTAGAGGCTCCAGTAGAGATGGAGATACTACCATCCTTATGTGAATATCCTATGACACCTTCAGCATCACAACAAGAGATTGGGAGAGGTCCCACAACAATACCATCATCTCAAAGTCGAATGAATCATGATCTAATAACCCCTTGCCCTATATCTAGAGAAGAAGCACAGGAATGGCAAGCCCTGCTAGCTGGTGCTAAAACCCTTTATTCTGAACAATTTTCTCAGGAGTCTACACAGGATTCAGATGGGTCCCCCCTCCTTTTAGAGAAAGCCGATTTCATGTGCAATGACACCTCAATCCATTGCAACAACCTTACAACTTCCCTTTGTATAAATCAAATTTCCTGATGAGCAGCAAAATAATTGCTGCTCCATTATAACCTGGAATATAGCAGGCTGGACTGTCCCAAAAGACCAACTCTTTTTTGATTACATATCACAATTTGACATCCTCTTCTTACAGGAAACCTGGACCCCTACAGAGATACAGTTAGATGGTTATTGGACCAACTCTATCCCGGCTGCCCCAAGTAAGGTGGGTGGGAGAGCTAAAGGGGGTATTGTGACACTAGTTAATACAGCCCTGCAATTTAAATGTGTATCACTGCCACCTTTTCAGCCATGGGTTGTGACTACCTTACTTTTATATAAACAGGTGGAGATTTTGCCTTTTAATATCCTCCACTCAATAAGAAGGATTTGACCAACAAGATTTGGGATGGCATAGAAGATTTTATCCTTGGCTGTTCCGGCAAATACCCCACAGCAGCAATAATTATTGGAGGGGACTTAAATGCTAGGGTGGGTCCAAACGATCAAGCATTATTTAATCAATTTAAGATCCATTATGATGAGAATGTACCAGAAGAACCCCTTCATTCCGGACAATTTAATGACCCTAAAGCAAATCAGGTAGGTTATGTGTAAGACAGATGATTTTACGTTTGGACCTTTGTATCCTTAATGGTTCCACAAAAGGCAACTATCTAGCAGAATTTACTTATCAGGGAGCAGTAAGAAAATCCACAGTTGATTATTGGATAATATATGACCTCCAGAAGTTCTTGCAAAAGATGGAGGCAGACTTACGACTGAAAAGCAATCACAATTCAGTAATCCTTACTCTCACATTACACCAAAAATCTCTAAGGACTGGTTCACTCTACCTACCCAGGCTAGAGAGCCAAAATACCCAGGTAAAAATCAAATGGACCAAAAAAAATGCAAAGGAAGTTACTAAATGAAGGTTGCCATAGATTAATTGCAGCAGTCAAGACAAAAAATACATCCCTTTTCTAGCACATCAGCAGAGGATTGGGGAAATCCCCCCTACCCGCAACCAATCAGGTACCAATTCATGCCTGGGAAGAATATTTTAGAGAGTTATATACAGACCCTGATTATGTAACTAAGGAGAGTCAAATTAGTTTGGACCAAACTCCTTACTGGCCCCCAGTTTCACCAGGAGAGATATCTGGGTTGATCGGAACCCTCAAGGCTAATAAGGCACCAGGTGCTGATAATGTCCTGCCAGAAATAATCAAAAAGAATGCCAGTTGGTGAGTTCCACTTTTAGCATTTCTGTTTACATTTATAGATAAAACGGGCCATATGCCAAGAAATTGGGGACTATCAATTATCATACCAATTTATTAAAAAAGGTAATAGAAATGACCCAGGTAATTATGGACCTATTAGCTTTCCGAGTGTTATTAGTAAAGTGTATGCCAAACACCTAAACTATAAACTTCAGGATTGGCTAATTTCTGGGAGATCAGCAACCTGGTTTTAGAGAAGGAAGATCAACGGCGGATCATATCTTGGTATTTCACCATCTGGTTCAAAAATACATGAATAAAAAAAAAATCATCTCTTTTCGTGGCCTTCCTTGATTTTAAGCAGGCCTTTGATTCAATATCCAGAGACACCCTCTGGGAGAAATTAAAGCACACTATCATTGATTAACACCTCCTTTTCCTCATACAAAAATTGTATGCTAATTCCACCTTGTAAGTGAGGTGTAATCCTCAAGGGACTTTAACTGGCCCAGTAAGGGTAGAGTACAAAAAGGCATATGGCAGGATTGCATCCTATCCCCCTCCCTTTTTAACTTCTACATTAACCCTCTGATCAACCTCTTACAGAACCATGATTTACATCCTCCTAACATAGCACAACATAAAATCCTGATTCTCCTATATGCTGCTGCTGCTGCTATAATTTCACAAACTCCAATAGGACTGAAGAGAGCAATTACAACAACACTTGAATTTTGTAAACAGAATAAGCTGGTCCTTATCTTTGATAAATCAAAAGTTTTAATTTTTGCTAAAAGACCTAGACAATACTCCTGGAAAATAGAAGGGCATAGTTTAGAACAGGTTAGGACATTCAGATATCTTGGGGTGGTTTTCCACTCTCAAGAGACATGGAAGACACACCTGGATCACACATTGCAAGCAGCCTATAGGTCCTCAAATGCAATTAAACTTTTTTTTTCACACCGATGGAGGGCAATTAGTACCTGCAGCCTTAAAACTTTTTCAGGTCAAAACATTGGCACAAATTCTACATGGGGCACAAACAGGAATCCTTGCAAAAAAAAAAAAAGAGACTTGCTAGAACCTTTACAAACCAAATTCCTGTGAGCCATCTTAGCTGCGCTCAAAGGAACTCCAAATGCCCAGATAAAAATCGAGACAGGCAATCCTCAAATTCACGTAAGGCCCTGGAAGACGATGATCATTCATTGGCTAAAAATGCATTTCTTCCCAGAGGAACTGACCCCTCTAGTACTGATTGATAACTACTACTCCCCCTGGAAACAGGCAATAAACCACAAGCTGGGTACCTATGGGCTCTCACCAGTATTCTTAATGTCCCTAGGCTTTGACCAAGCAAAGCAAGTAGTAATCAATAGAATGAAGGATATGGAGTTCCAAGAAGAATTAAATAGGTTGGCTTGCCACAGCAAGGACAGAATCAAACAGGAAGCGTGGGAATCGGCAAGATATCTAAATGATCTGATCTTCCCCAAACAAAGAATAGCATTCTTCAGAGCCAGATTTAATATTCTCCCATCAGCACTCCTTCAGGCCAGGTATAAGAAAATACCAATAGCAGAATGTATATGTGGTAAAGGAGAAGTTGAAGATATCTCACATGTTTTATTGTACCGTGAGTTATACAGAGTTTATAGGTCATTGTATATTCTCCCCTTACTAGAGAGATTGCCAGGAAGGGCAGACCATTTTTATGTAGGCTTTCTCCTCCAGGACTCAAACCTCGCTATTATGCGTGCAATGGCAAAATTATGTGTTGCTGCAATGTCTACTAGAAAAAAAATTGGTTACAGAATTTTAGCTGTCAATTTGTGACAATTTTTGGAGATAGAACAAACTTTAGAAAATGATATTTACATATATACTTATTGGCTCTCCACTCATATAAACCAGGGAGTGCCCCTAACTTTTGGGAACATGTATTTTCTTAACAGATGTTTTATCCACTATTAATGTATTATAATGTGTCAATATTTTTTATATATACTGTAAATAGTGATGTCTATTGCTGGTCTAAGACCATAATAAAGTTATATTCTGTTCTATTCTTTTCTCTCAAGGTCAATTTAATCCATTCTCTCAATTCCCCTCCCCCCAATAAGTGGCACTGTTGCACTGTTTTCCCTTTAACTTTAAGCGTTAGAATTGTCTATGAGTCTTTTACAGTAAAAAAAATTAAAAATCAGGGAAAAGTAACAGTTCAAGAACAAACAGTCCAATTTCTTTTCTTGGTAACCTTAATTCATTAGTCAGTTAATCCAGTCCAGTTTCAAAGATAATTGTAAAGAGTTCTTATTCTTTATTCAATAATTAATGGCTTCCTCTTTCTATTCTTCCCAGAAGCAGCTTTCCCTGCCGCTTTCTTCCAGGGGGAAATTTAAATACCACTTACCCTTTAGTTCTGGCTTTCTCTTCACCCTTTTCTTTTCAGGGGGCTCTTTCTTTGTTATTCAAAAAGTTTGAAAGTTCTCACCTAATTTGATCACACTTCCTCTTTTCTTCTTTCCACTGGAAACTGCCCCAGCTTTGTAGCGGTTCGGTGACCGCTTTCCTTTCAAGTTGGCTAGAGAGGCTCTCTATCAATCTATCGGGAATATTGTGGTATCCCTGGGATCAGCAGAGTGTCCTCTCCTCTCCAAGACAATTTAGGTCCAAAGGACCACCAGCTTTCAGGATATCGACGTCTTCCCTAGGAACTCCTAGAGATTCATGTCATCTCGGCCATGACATCAGCTCGGCCGTGACATCAGCTCCTCCTCCCCTTAAAGAAGGTCTTAGGAAGTATCTTTCTTCCTTTTTTCCGATTTACTGCTTTTATAATCCAATTTTACATCTACAATTGGTTAAATTCTACTACACAAATATTTTCATATTCCATTCCACTTCTTATGTAGCTTTTGGTAAAATTCTTCTAGTTTATTATTTGGTGCATATATTGCTATCAAAAGAATTTGTTTCTGGTTCATCACAATCTCCACCATTAAAATTCTTCATCCTTATATATTTGTTTAGAATTTATTGTTTCTTTAATATATTAAGCTACCCTTCTTTTATTTTTATTTTTTAATTTTTTTAATTTTTTTAAAATTAAACATAACATTTAAAAAATATTGAATGTGGTGGAATTGTTTTGACATGACTTTTGGTCATCATTCTAGTGTAATATAATACAATATAGATCTTATATCCATTTGTGTATATATATATATATATACACATATATACATTTATTCATCCTTAATTACATCCTCCAAAATTCTTAGTATTATTTTAGTCTCATAGTCATGGATATCCTCTCAATCACTCCTTTCCTTTCCTTTCTGTTCCCACCAATGATCAAATCTATTTCAAATTATATAGTATTCCAATTCATCATTATTTTTCATCTCTAAGGTTAGCCTATCCATTTCACCGCATATCAGAATTTTATTTATTACTTCATCTTCACTCAGGGTTTCTTTCTCCTTCCACTTCTGGGCAAATACCATTCTTGCCACAGTGATGACATGCATTATCAAGTAAAGCTCTTCTTTATTATATTTTTTTGATATAATTCCCAATAAAAAACATTCTGGTCTATGGTTTATTTAAAATCCCATTATTTCTTCCAGCCACTTCCCAATCCTGTGCCAAAACTCTTGTGTTTTTTTAAAGCTCCACCATGCATGATAGTATGTGCCCTGTTCCATTAAATATTTCCAACATTTTGGGGATTGATTTTTATACATCTTAGCCAGCCTAGCTGGGGGGAGATGCCATCGGTAAAACATTTTAAATAAATTCTCCTGTGGCAAGAGTAATCGTTTTGTTCCTTTCCCATAATGTTTGCCATTGATCCAATTTTATATTATATCCAAAATCTCTAGGCCATGTCGCCATCATCTCTTTTACCTGTTCTTTCTCCAATTTATATGCCAATAAAAATTGATAGATTTTTCTTATTAAGTTATCCTCTGGCCCCAAGAGAATTTTGTCTAATACCGTTTCTTGCCAATTAATCCCCCATTCTTTTTTGTCCTTTCCGTACCTTGATTGGATCTGTAAATATTCTCACCATTCTAAATCCATGCTTTCAATCTTGTCTAGATTTTAGTTCTCCATCTTCATTTATAACATCTTTGTAGGTAATGATTTCCCCCTGTTTTAACAGATTTGGATGTTTTATCACCTTCAATACTGATACCCAATTTGGGATTTCTATACATATTTGGTTTTTGATTTTATTCCAAATCTTAAATAACACTTGCTTAATTCTATGTTGTTGGAAATGATGCTGTGTGCCCAGCCTATTGGACCATAGAAATGTGTGCCATCTGGAGTTCTGGTTTGCAGCGCTTCAGGGCAGGCAGGAATCTGCGATCGTGCACGGTTTCTGCCTGCGCTCGCCGCTGGAGTGCCCCGAACCAGCTGGCTTCAGGGCTAAGCCACCCCGTAGAGGTGGTGAAGACAGGGGAGATCCAGCAGGGTTTGAGGGGAGCCTCACCTCTCCTCCTCAGCTGGCTAAACTCCCTTTTCCAAAGGCAGTAAGAGCGGCGGTCAGAAATGGCCACCTCAAAGAAGCACTCAGCCAGAAGAGAAAGTGCAGGAGGAAGTTAAGAAGTGAAAGTGTTGGCTGACCAGGATAAGAAGCAACAACTAAGATATCCTGGAATTTTAATTTTTTTTAAAAGATATATCGCTCCCAAAGAAGAATCGGAAGCAGCGAATGAAAGTGAAAAGGGAGTTTTTTTTTCACTCTCCTTCCTTACGTTGACAGCAGATGAATGAGAAATTGGAAAAAAACGCTTTGGCATCAACAGGTAATTAAAATTAAATGCTAAGAGGAGGAGGCTTCTTGGAACTTAAAAGGAACTAAAGTTAAATCGTAATAAGACTTCTAAAAGATACATTTTAACTGGAACTTTGTAACTAAATTGTAACCCCAGGAAGAGAAAGTGAAAAAAGAAGAAAGTGTTAAATGAAACAGCTTGTGTGTATTTGGATTGTTTGGTGACTTTGGGACTTTTGGAAATTATATTTGAGGTGATTGTTTAAATTTTTTTTTACAATGGCATCACTTGTGGATGAACTGAAAATGGAATTTAAAAAATATAAAGAAGAGGAACAAGAAGGGAAGGGCTCTTTTGGCTCCATTTTTCATTTCTTAGAAATGGCGATCTGTACCTATGAGAAATTACAAGAAAAGACTGAACAACAAGAAGATTGGGACAAAGAAGAAGCCATCTTTAATGAACAAGTAACCTTATCTGGGGAAGAAAGAGGAAAGGGGGGAAAGAGAATGGAGAATTTAAGACCTAAAAAAACAACCAAAAAAGGGAAAAATAAGGTGAAAAGTGGATATAATGTCAGAAAGCAACAGAAAGGGGGAACACAGAAGTGGGAAATAGAGGTGGAGAGACAAGAGGGTAAAAAGGGCAGAGTGAAGAAGCAAGGGAGGAAGGAAGGGAAGAGAAGCTATGAAGGTTTGGAACAAGATGTAAAGAAATAGGACTTATTCAGAGATAATGGGTAAAAATATAACTGAAAAAGAGATTCTGCAAAGGTACATAAGATTACATTGTTATACTTGTATTAGAAATAATGTTAGAAAATTGGAACAACATATAATTATAAAATGGGATAAAACACAGTGTAATTCAATCAATTATTATTTTTTGAACAAAATAAATGAAATGAAATAAATGAGAAAATTGAATTAGGAAGGAATGGGAACATTTTAATTATACAATATTTTAAAATATAAGTGAAATGGGAGGGAAGTAACTATGCAAAATTTATAAGTGTTCCCATAGAAATATGATACCTATTTGAAAAGTAATGTGTAAAATGTTTAAGATTTAAATGAATATTAATTTTAACGATAGAGTTGAATTGGTATGGATTGTTTTTTTTTTAAATATATTATATATTTATATATATTTTTTCTTAAAATATAGTGTGTAGCTTTAGAATGTACTAAGCAGAATCCGAATGAAAGTTATGTACTATATTAAATGTTATAAACTAAGGGGAAAGATATAAAGGCGCCATACTCCAATCAGTGACTACAGGAGAAATTTTGTTTTAATGAGAAAAGATAATAGACAGCTGAAACAGGACAGAAAAAGGATATAAATATAATGATTTAAATTGAGATGAAATAAATAAAATAGAATTAAGAGAGTTAAAAGAGGGGAGAAGCTATATAGAAAATCTAGAATGGTAGTAAGATATGGAACGGTATATAAAAATGAGCACGAACTTGAATCAATGTCTGTACGAAGAGATGTAACCCGGGATCAAGCTGCTTTCAAAAATGATGTTTTATGTTTTCATGTTTTGTGTTTTGTTTGTTTATGTTTGTTTTTTAAAAATCAATAAAAAAATTTGGGAAAAAAAAGAAATGCGTGCCATCCATCTTGCAGGTCATGGCCTTCTAACTGCAATATTCTTCTATTTTTTAACATTATCCAGTCTCTAATCCAAGTCAGTGATGGTGCTTGATGGTAGATCTCCCATTCTGGTAGGCCAAATCCTCCCCTTTCTTTATCTTCCTGTAATAGTTTTAATTGGATCCTTGACTTTTTCCCTTGCCACACAAAATTGGATGTTATTTGGTTCATTTCTCTAAAAAAAATTGGTTTAGTTTTATAGGTATATTTTGAAACAAGAATAACAATTTTGGTAAGACATCCATTTTAATTACAGATATTCTACCTATTAATGAGATTACCCCAGTGGTGGTATTCGAGCAGTTCTACCCAGTTCTGGAGAGCTGGTAATGGCAATGAGCAGTGGAAACCAAACCGGTTCTCTTCGCTGTTCTGTGTTTGGTCCACCTGCCCGCCCGGGCTCCCATACTCACTTTTATGGCTAGAATTCAAAGTGCAACTGCTTTGTGCAGCGCAGAATAGCACTGTGTGACAGCTGCTGCAGTGACCAACATCGTGCAGGCTTACAGGAGGCAAGTTAGAACACCTCTGCGCCTGCGCAAAGTGCGTGTTTGGTGCATGCGTGTACGCAAAGTGTGCACGCATGCAAAGTGTGGCCACCAAGCCACACCCACCAAACTGGTGGCAACTTTAGTTGAATACCACCACTGGATTACCCCATTTTAGATTACCCCAACTTTCCAAATCTTTTTGATTTGCTGGATTAATTTGTCATAGTTATCTTCTTTGAGTGTGGTACATCTTGATGAAATGGTAATTCCTAGGTATTTAACTTTTTTAGTTATCTGTATATCCATTCTTTTAGCCAGACTTTCTTTTTGTTTATCAGTCATATTTTTAACTAACATTTTAGTTTTATTCTTGTTAATTTTTAAATCTGCAACTGCAACGTATTCCTCTAGCACCTCTATAAGTTTTGGTCTGGATTGTTCTGGTTCTTCCATGAGAAATGCCAGGTCATCTGCAAATGCTTGCAATTTAAATAATTCTTTTTTAATCTCGAGACCTTTATCTGTGGCTTCTTCCTGACTATTCTAGTTAGCTCTTCTAGTGTGAGTATAAAAAGTAGCGGTCCTAAAGAGCAACCCTCTCTAGTTCCTTTTTGAATTTTGAAGCTTTTTGTTACCTCTCCATTTATAATTATTTTGGCCTTCTGATCAGAATATATCATCCTTATTGTATTTAGAAATTTCTCACCAAAATCCATATATCTAATTTGTTGTAACAGGAGTGTCCATTTTATGTTGTTGAAGGCCTTTGTCATGCCCTGTTGGAATCTGATTCTGAGAGGGAGGTTGAACAGCTGACAGGGAGTGAGAGTGTGGCTCTGGTGGCTGTGGAAGAAACTGAGGAAGGGCGCAGTCCAACTGGGCATTCAGAGGAAGACCCAAGGTCACCCCTCTTCATCCTAGGGCACACAGGAGGAACAGAGAAGGGAGCAATGTGAGTTACATGAGTTATGGAAGAGAAAAGGGCCCTGATTCCCTTCATTAGCTACAGCTGGGAAAACAGGATTTAAAAAGAGTGTTTGTGCACAGCACCTTGCTGGAAGCAAAGCATGAATTATCTTTGTTTGTCAAGTTTTATCTGGGTTCTGGTGTCCTCCCAACTATGTGTGTTTCGTTATCTTTTGAAGTATGCAATTCCTTATTCTGCCCTGTCTCGTTAATGCTGCAGCATGGTTTGTGTTGGTTTTTATTTATTATTTATATGTACTTTGGGTTTGGACTGAATTTCTTCTCTTTAAAAACTACTTGGGAGAGTTTTTCTCCAGCCAATGATAAGTGTTAAATGGACTTTATTTACTTTTGGGACTTTGTTGCTTTTGTACCATGCCCCGGGTCATCATAGCATTTTGTGCATCAAGAAAGGGTAGTACCATTTGTTGGCCACTATGTATCTCATAATATTCTAGAACATCTAGTATAGTTCTTATATTATATTTGATTTGCTGTTTAGATAGGAAGCCATTTTGATCTTCATGTATAAATTTGCTTAAAAATCTTTTTAATCTGTCTGCTATTATTGTAATGAAGATCTTATAATCAACGTTTAGAAGAGATATGGGTCTGTAGTTCTTTATTAAAGTCTGGTCCGTATCTTCTTTTGGTATCAGTGTTATGTTTGCCTCTTGCATGATTGTGGTGCTTTCGCTTCTTCTAGAACCACATTAAATACGTCTAGAAGCAGTGTTGCTAGGATACTTTGGTGTTCCTTATATATTTTCACTGGGAGATTATCTGGGCCTGGTATCTTATTATTCTTTTGTTTATTTATATAAAATTACCTCAGACATTCTGATCTCATCACTGAGCATCCTTTTTGTCTCCTCTGTAATTTTTGGTAGTTCCACCCTCTTTAGAATGTTCCTGGTACCTAGAATCTTCTAGGTACTCAACGTCCTCCTTATATAATGTCTCATAAAACTCCTGGGCAATGTTTTTTTTTTCCATCTTCCTGGTAGCATATTTTCCCATGTTTATCCTGTAGTTTGCTAATCTGTCTCTTTTCTTTTTGTCTCCTAAATTTATGTGCCAACCACCTCCCCAGTTTATTTGCATTTTTGTAAAAACTGTGTTTTGTTCATTTTAGTTTTGTGCCAATTCTTCTTTTTCTAACATATGGAGTTTATGTATAATTTGGTTCATTTGATGTTTTAAGATTTTAGTCTGAGGTTCTTTTTGCAGCATTGCTTCTAATTGTTTATGAACCTCATCTAATTTTCTCTGTTGGCATTTTTTCTCCTTATTTTTCTTTGCCATATACGATATTGCCACCCCTCTTGTGTATGCTTTGGTTGTGTCCCAGAGATTTTGCGACAATGTATCTTCTTTTTTATTTTCTCTAAAGAAAAGACCAGGGGTGGGATTCAATTTTTTTAACAAATGGTTCTGTGGGTGTGACTTAGTTGGTGGGCATGGCTTGGTGGTCATGTGACTGGGTAGACGTGGCTTGGTGGTCATGTTATTGGCTGTGTGTGGCCAACTCAATATCACTCACATCGAGGCACCATTTCCTCGCCTGGCCTCGCATCACTTTGAGGATACTGCAACAGTCATAAGTGTGAAAAAAAGGTCATGTCATTTTTTTCAGTGCCATTGTAACTTTGAATGGTCACTCCACACAAGCAAAGTACCAGCAAAGGAGGGGGAAAAAACCCCAGAGAAGTTCCTGAGACAGGAAGTAAAGTCCTGCCAAGAATGTAGTAAGGGTTAACGGAGAGGCAGTTTCTGTAAGCAACACCAGAATGTTTCTTTCCTGCCTTCCTTACAGGATTAGGCCAGTAATTTCTTCTAACAACCGTTCTCTGAACTGCTTAGAATGTTAACAACTGCTTCTGGCAAATAGGTGTGAACTGGTAGAATCCCACCCCTGGAAAAGACCCATTTCCTTCTCCATTTTTAACCTGAATTCTTTCTCTTTTAAAATTTGCATATTGTATTGTCCATCTTGTTATTTTCTTATGTCCTTTCCAGCTAAATTTAATGGGATTGTGGTTGGACCAGAGACTCATCTTGATGTCTAGTTCTTCAATATCTATGTTAATTCCTCTTGACATCCACACCACATCAATCCTAGCCCATGACTCATGTCTATTTGAATAATGTGTAAATTCTCTTGCTTCCTGATTTCTTTTTCTCCATATATCTTGTAAGCTTGACCCTTTCCTTGACCCTTTCAAAAATATTCTAGGTACAGTTCTTCTATTTCCTTTCTTTATTTCCTTAATTTTATAACCGAATTCTTTGTCTACAATCACATTAAAAACCCCTATTATACATATCTCTTCATACTCTATGTCACAAATTATGTGTGTAGATTTTTGAAAAATTGCTCCTAACTTCCATTTGGGGAATAAATTTCAACTACAGCTATTTTTCTATGATTTATTTCTACCTCTATGGTTAAAATTCTTCCTTCCTTATCTTTATAGATTTGTTTAGCGAGAAATCTGTCTTTGACATATAGTACTATCCCTCTTTGTTGTTGATGATGATCTAGAGAAGCAAATAATTGTCCTAACTTTGGTTGTTCTAATAGATATATTTGACATTCTTTAATGTGAACTTCTTGTAAGGCTATTATATCCATGTTTTGTTTTTTCAATTTATTAAAAATTTTCTATCTTTTTACAGGTGAGTTTAAGCCATTGATGTTCGTTGTCCAAATCCTACACTCATCTCCAGCTTCCCAATTTTAGAATATTCCAATAGTTTACTATGTTGCTTCTTTATGTATCTTTCCTGAAGGCAAATTATGTCTATTTTTAGTTTTTGTAATCGTGTATATATATTTTCCTTTTTGTGGGGGATTTATGTTTATTGACAACATCTCACTTTCGCTTTCCATCTCCTTTACTTATATATCAGACTTATTCTCCTAGTTGTTCTTATTTGTCTTTGGGCTTTTGCTCTTGCTTCCTCTCATTCTGCTCTCTCAGCTTCTCCTTCTTCTTGCTGTACATTGGTCTCTTCTCCTGTTGGTTCCTCTGTCTTTAGCATTCCATTTCTCCTCTTATTTTTTGTCTTGTATTTGCAACAATATACGTGTCATAAAATTATAGTGCTTTATCTAACAAGTCTAGTTTGTATCTTTTGCCATCCCAATTAATGAATGGTATTAACCATCTAAAATTAACTTGTCTTTTAATCAGTTTAGTAGTCAAAAATTGATATTGTTTCCACAGGTCTCTTACTCTCCTAGGAATCTGTTTCAGGACCACAATTTTTCCCCTCTATATTGCAATGGATCATCTCTTCACTGTTTTAATATTTCCTCTCTTGTTGATTTTTTCATGAGTATCACATGTACCTCCCTTGGTATCTTATACCTTGTTTAAGTCATGTTTATTCTAAATATTTCGTCTATTCCACCTCCATCTCTTGCTTTCCTATCTCTAAAGCAGTCACCAACAACTCTATCATCACATCTAGGAAATTTTCTTTATCCTCTTCTATGTTTTGGAATCTTGAGAAGTGGGCCACTTTCTCTATTTCTAAAATTATAACTGTCTCTTCCAGGTTCTTATTTGCTTGTGTCAGTTTTTGATTTATCTCCCCTTCTTTTTTCTCGGCTTCTGATTTCTCCTCTATTTTCTGAATCCTTTGTTCCTTTTTTGTTATCATCTGCTGGAAGTTTCCTAGTCTCATATCCATATTCTGAATCTGCTCCTTCATTTCTCTCAGATCACCTTTCATGTTACAATTTTTTGTCATGGCCTCTTGTATGAATTGAAGCACTGATTGCATTTCTTTTTGAAATGTGTTCGTTTTTTCCTGTTGCAACATTGTTTCTATTGATCTTTGAATCAATGGACTTGAAGCAGCTGCTGATGGTGTTGAGGATGCTTTCTTTCCAGTCTTGGTAAGGTTTGTGGCACTCATTTAATTTTCCTTTCTGTGTTCAATCTGCCTTCTATTATATCATCTTAGTCTTACAATTCTATATTCTTATACTCTTACCAATCTATATAGTGGTTATGCTATAACCTTTAATACCTTACAACTTCCAATTACTCCAACAGTGCCTTATTACTATTTTTTTGAAATTTTCAGTTTAGGTGTAAGCACCTATCTTACATTAATTAAAATAAAAAAGAAAAGAAAAAACAATTTAGAGTCTAATGTGTTGTTGTTCAGCTTTCACTTTCAATGTCATGTTTAAATGTATTGTCTTGTTTCACTTTTCTTCTTTTTTTCTCACAAAATGTTCTATCAATTGATGATTATAATCCAAATTGGCCCACCGTAATCCCTAATATCCCAATAGTCCAGGAAGCTGAGAGATCAAAAATCCAATTCAGTCACTCCCTAAATTGCTCTGTCAGGCATTGTTCATAATCCAAAATGTCCCACCAAATTCCCAGTAATCCAGTAAGTCAGCAACGTTTATATTCCACCATAAAAGCTCTCCAGCTGTCCCAAAACAACAGGAAAAATAGCTTGGTAGGTTTTACTTATCTCTATCTACTTATCTGGTTCAAGGTTATTTCCTTCTTTTCTTCTACAGTTCTGTTATTTACTCAAATTGTGTAATGTCTTTTTCCACCAGTAGGTTCTTTCAAGTTTTCTTTCTCTTCCATTTTATACAGTGAAAGTTCAGTCTCTAATTGTCAAATCATTTATATACTTCCAATGTGTTAAATTATTTTTTAAGGTTTTATAATTTCAAGTCTGGCTATTCCTTTACAATTTAATTTGGAATCCTCTCATTAAAGTTCTTACTGTTTTCCTGGATTTGTCTTCTGTCTCCTAAGGTGTTTGGCTTGTCACTTTGTTTTGAGGTGGGGATACATCTCCCTTGCTCTCCACCTTAAAGAGTCCCACTTTTCCAAAAATATTCCTTGTAGGGGGGAATCTCCTATGTAGAAATTAGATATATTCTCACCCAGATCTGGTACGCTGTTCTCAAACTACTGAGTTGTGGTTTTTCTGTTCCGGTTGTCACAGCTTCAGACTGCTCTTAGCCATTACCAAGTATTATTATTATTATCTGTTTTGCCTGTTTTTATTTTAATGCACTGGCAGTGTAATACTTTATCTTGTCATACTTTCTTCATTATGTCTTGTAAACCAGTTTTGTATCTACATTGTTAATGCTTGTCATTACTTTTTTAGTCTTCCTATCCAAGGCTTTTAGTTCTGTTTGTGTCCAGTTTGCTATTCCAGCTATGTATCTAATGATTAGAACTGCCCAGGTACTAATTGCTTTGATAGTATTTTTCTCCATGACATTGGACTTTTAAGGTCTTCTTTACTCTCATGATGCATTCACTTCTAATCTTTGTCTTTATTTCTATGTGCTAGATGTTGTCAGCTTGAAGGATACCCAGGTATTTGTAATAACCATCTTCAATCAGACTCTCGATTTTATTTCCATAGGGCATCTTGATTCCTTCAGTTTTCACTATTTTTACCTCTTTATGATGAGTATGGCACATTCTATTTCTTTTTTAAATAAATTTGTATTTTATTTATAATACATACATTCAGTTCATCTTTCATTTAATGGTATGTCTCCTAGTTGCAAATGTCTTGCACTGTAACAATAAAATTTTACAACCATATTCATTATTTTAGTATTAATTCTCTATTCTTATCATATTCTTATCATAGTAGTATACAAATTATTTCCATTATTATAACATTTCTCGTCTTTACATATTCAGTTCTATTAACATATTTTCTGTATTTCAATGGTCTAATAATTATTTCTTGCTTTCATATTTTTTCTCTAGCCATTGATAAAATAATTCCCATATCTGATAATATTCAGTTTGTTCCTTCTCTTTAATTGCAAATGTTAATCTGTTCATTTCTGCACATTCTAGTATTTTCCTTATTACATCATCTTCTCATTTTGCCAATTTTGTGCAAATACAATTCTAGCTGCGGTTACTACAAGGATAATTAAATATATCGTATCTTTACTGTGTGTTTCTGGTAGGATCCCCAACAAAAATATTTCAGGTCTTAAATCTATGTGTTGTTGTATCATCTTTTCCAACCACATATGTATTTTTGTTCAATATCTTTTTGCTTCTACACATAGCCACCATATATGATAATACGTTCCTCGTGTCTGGGGGCATTTCCAGCATTTTGCTGATTTATCTTTAAACATCCTTGCCAACCTTGCCGGTGCAAAATGCCATCTATAAAACATCTTATATATGTTTTCTTTGTATGCAGTTGACATTGTTAATTTATAATTTCTCTCCCACAACTTTTCCCATTTATCTAATTCTATAGTGTAACCAAAAAAATTTGCCCATGCAATCATTGTCTCTTTCACTTGTTCTTCTTCTATTTTAATACCCAGTAAGTAACTATAAATTTTTCATCATTTTTTCTTCTGTTCCTGTTACTATTTTATCCAGTTTGTCCAGTTATAGCACTTCCCCTTAATTGCATTCCAGGGGGCTCTTTCTTCCATCTATTCTTAAATATTCAAATCAAAAGTATCTCACCTACACCTATCACACCATCTTCCAGTTTCACTTTCTTCTTGGTGGCTGTTAGATATTAGCACACTTACCTCCTAATGGTTGAATCGAGCAAGAAGGAAAAATCAAATAGCCATCACTGGTCGGAGCTGCGGCAAGCTTGGCTATATAAACAGCTGTCGTGGCTGCAGTTTGCGCCTTTTTTCCTGTAGAGAATAAAACAAAGTTCACTGAGCTGGAGCCTCTTGTCTTCTGTACCCAAGATTTAACACTGGTGACGAGGATAGGATTCTGAGACAAGACCAGCAAGCACGTGGCAGATTAAGTTTGACAGCAACTATTCGAAAATGGCCATTGCAAACATGCCACCCACACCGTTCAACCCCATAACAGAAGATTGGGAATCGTATGTTGACCAATTCCAGATGTTCTTAGAAGGAAGTGACCTTTTGAACATTTTGGAACAAAGGAAAAGAGCGGTCTTCCTCACACCCTGTGAGCCTGCAGTGTTCAAGATGGCAAAAGCACTATCCACGCCAAATGATGTAAAAATAATGGCCTGGACAGATTTGGAGAGAATCCTGAGAGCACACTATACCCCTCCCAGCATCCTGTTCAGTCAAAAGGTATGAATTCTATCATCGAGACCAGAAGGAAGGAGAAGAGAGAGATCAGGTATCAGCAATTTTGTTGCAAACCTTCAGGACATCACTGAGATTGCGAGGTTCCTAAATGTGGATGAAGCAATTAGAGATCACATAGTCCTGGGGCTCCGAGATCTAACATTGCAAAGCTGCCTGCTAATGAAGCCCACAATAACTCTCAAGGAGGCCATAGAAGAAGCATCAGCTGTGGAAGCATCCCAGAAATCAGCAGCCACCATGCGGAAAATGAATAAAATGCCCCACAACCGCTGAAAGAAACTGCCACCAGGACATCAAGTCTGAGTCAGAGACTGATGAAAACGATGAGGAAGTGAACCAACTTCGTTCAGAAAGGAATTCAAAAAACAAGGAGCGAAAGAAGGAATTCTGGTGCTCAGGGTGCAAAGGACCATGATCAGAATGCCATTTCTGCAACGCTATTTGTCTGTGTTGTGACTGACAGGGGCATATAGCAAGAGCCTGCCAAGCAGCACAACCCAGCAACAGAAGGCAAAGACAAAGCACATCCCCCCAGAACAGAACAACCCAACCTGAAGGACATTGAAGCCGGTTCAGCCAGAACAGAAGAAGAGATGAACTGGCCAGCGATAGAGCGAGACATACCAAACTGTGACAATAGGCCATTCTAGCATGGGCCATGTGAAGAAAGTGCACATTCAAGTAACCATAAACAGTAGACCATGCAAAATGGAAGTAGATTCTGGGCCATACCTATCAATGGTCTCCTGGAACACTATTAAAAAACTGAGCCCAGAAATAACCAAGAATCAACTAACAAAACAAAGACTGACATTAAAAGATTATCAAGGCAATAAGATTCTGATGATAGGCATTGGAAAATTTAAAGTGGCATTCAAAGAGTATTCCAGCTACCTACCACTAACCATTGTAGACTGGGACCGACCAAGCCTACTTGGACTAGAATAGTTCAAACCACTAGGCATTGATTTCACCGGAATACACAGCATTACTGAGAGTGAATGGGAAGACAGCCTAATGGAAGAATTCCAGGATGTGTTTGATGGACAATTAGGCAAGTACTTGGGGTCCCCTATGTCCTTTAATTTTAGACCCAGCCATAGCACCCATTAGGTTAAAGGCAAGGCCGGTTCCTTTCGCACTGAAACCGAAGATAGACGGATAACTAGATAACCTCATCGCAAAAGGGATTTTAGAGCCCACCGACCACGCCAAATAGGAAATGCCTATAGTCACCCCAGTAAAGCCAGATGGGTCAGTATACATCTGTGCTGACTATAAGGTCACTCTGAATCATGCTCTCCAGCAAGGCACGTACCCCGTCCCAGTGGTACAACTCTTTCTACATTCTTTGGGTGCAGAAAGGTTTTTGTGAAAATTGATCTCGCACAAGCCTACCAACAATTACCGACACTGACATGGCAGAAGCCCAGACAATCGTGACACACAGAGGGTCATTTAAATGCAAGCAGTTACAATTCGGGGTCGGCATTGCCCCAGGGCTGTTTCAGAGTTTAATGGAATGCCTCCTACAAGGATTAGATGAAGTAGTGCCCTATTTTGATGATGTCCTTATTTCAGCTAAAAACAAAGGGCAACTGCAAGACCACCTAAAGGAAGTATTAACCTATAAAAAAACGTGGGACTAAAAGTGAAAAAGGAAAAATGCCAACTAGCTGTGGATAAAGTAGAATTTCTGGGTTTCCTGATAGACTGGAAAGGGATCCACCCCCAAAAAAGTAAAATTAAAGCAATTAAAGAAGCCCCCAGGCCCAAAAACAAAACAGACTTACAAGCCTTCTTAGGACTGATTAACTTTTACAATATATTTCTACCACAGAAGGTGACAGTCGTGGAACCTTTACACAGGCTGCTTGACAAGAAGGCAGCCTGGGCCTGGGGGCAAAAGGAAGAGGCCACATTCTGAGGCATCAAGAATATAATAACATCAGACCAAGTACTAATACAATACAGTGAGATGTTACCCTTAATTCTAACATGCAACGCATCCCCATTCGGAATTGGCGCCATCATCAGCCGTAGACTGCCGGATGGCAAAGAAGCCCCCATAGCATTCTATTCAAAAACACTGTCTAAATAAGAACGAAATTACAGTCAACTGGACAAAGAAGTGTTAGCAGCAGTCACCAGCATCAAGTGATTCCATGAATATGTCTATGGCAAGAAATTCACCCTGGTCATCAATCACAAACTGCTACTGGGAATCATTGCAGGACACAAAGCCACCCCAAACATCTTGTCACCCAGAATGATGCATTGGACTGAATTCCTGGCTGCATATGACTATGCGGCCTGGAAAAAACATCAACCATGCTGAGACCCTCAGTAGATGTCCCCTACCCAACCAAGATGCAGACACAGCCCCTGCCACCTCCACCCTGCTGATAGAGACACTCAAACAAGCACCAGTGACGGCTGCAGACATCGCATGTGTAAGTGCGAAAGACAAACTAATAGCACAAATGTTGAACTGGGTGGGGAGGCGATGGCCAGAAAGTGAAACAGCCAAAGAGACTAAAACTTTCTGTATTAGACAAACAGAGCTATCTATATTGAAGGGGTGCGTGTTGTGGAGAGATCAGGTAGTAATTCCGGAAGAACTAAGGGAACAAATACTAGAAATGTTACATGTGGGACACCCAGAGATAGTTAAAATGAACTCACTAGTGAGAAGTTATGTATGGTGGCCGTGGATGGACAAAAAGATAGGGATCAGGGTGGCAACATGTAAAACCTGCCAAGAATCGAGACCAGCTCCCCCTGCCGTTTCTGACCACGAGTGGGAAAAGCCGCTAGGGCTGTGGTCCAGAATACATATTGACTTCGCTGGGCCAGTAAAAGGGCATACATTTTTGGTAGTGGTGGATGCATACTCAAAATGGCTAGAGATCAGCATTATGCACTCCACCACTACTAAGGCAGTAATAAAAACCCTTAGGAGATTACATAGATCTCAATTAGACAGGTTACACCCCTACTACAGTTCAGATACCCCTGTAAATTCATCCAGTGGCTGCCGGATGTTCCAGAGAGATGACAATGTCTATGCTAAAAACCTCACAGGGGACCCCCTATGGATACCCACAAGGGTGTCACAGGTTACAGGGTCCCAATCTTATAGGGTAGAAACTATAGATGGGCATAGCTGGAGGAGATACATAGACCAGCTTAGGGCACGACAAATAAGGGGAGAAACAGAGATAGGAATATCACAAACAAACAGAGGGGAAACACCAACAGAGAAGGAGAGGAAGACCCCTTCCAGCAACAACAACAAACAGAGAGGGCCCTGACAACTAACGAGGAACAACCTCAAAATATTAATAGTAGCTCCGGCCGACAAATGTGAACACAGACCTAAAGTCCAGCAATGGGTCAGCAGGACAGAAGAAAGCCAAGGAACAAGGGCGGCCTCTAGTGGAGACAAAATGGCCACTCTAGGAAGAAGGTTCCAGGAAGTTCCAATGAGAAAGGCAGGAGAGACGATAGATCCAACTGAACAGTTTGAAGACCGACCAACAACTGAGCTGAGCAGGTCACCGAAGCCCTGCCTATTTGTGTGACTGTGTAAAATAGGGGGGATGGGATTGGTTGGGACTGGACCAGTAGGGAGGGGGGTTAAATATTAGCACACTTACCTCCTATTGGTTTTATTGAGTGAGTGGGAAAAATCAAACAGTCGTCACTGGTCGGAGCCGTGGCTAGCTCGGCTATATAAAGAGCTGCTGCCGCTAGCGCGGCTATATAAAGAGCTCGGCTATATAAAGAGCTGCCACAGCTGAAGTTTATGCCTTTTTTTCCTGTAGAGAATAAAATAGAGTTGACTGAACTGGAGCCTCTTTTCATCCATACCCAAGATTTAACAGTGGCTGCCCCCAGCTTTGGAATGGCTTGCAAAGGTCATCTTCTCTGCTGTCAGATTGGAGAGCTTTCTCCAGACCGATCAGGGAATTCGCAGGTTCCCTGTGATCAATAGAGTATGCCCTCTAAAATCATCACCCCTCCAAGGTGATTTAGGCCCATTAAGAGCTCTCTAACAGCTGGATATTGATGGCCCTCAAAGACCTCTCTGTGAGGCATGTCATAACGCTTGGTGTCAGCCCTACCCTCCTGGCATATTCTATTTCTAATGCGGTTTTTCCTTACAACTTTAGTTTATCCATGTGAAAGAGATGTGATAGCCTGGAAAATATTTTCAGTGTTTCATAGCCATCACCTGACTTGTTCAGTATTATTGACAGAAGAATCAGTGGAATGACAAGCATTAGTTATGATAATGCGTCTCCTTGGAAGATGCTTTTTTAAAATTTTTATTTTTATAACAAACAAGACAACAAATAACACCTTTTTTCAATTGTACAGTGTGTTGGTCTGGTACATATGTCATGTGCACAATACTTATAATCCTTTCCTCTTAAGTTTACATTCATATTATATTCTAATCAACATTCTACATCATATTGTATCATTATTATACTATCATTAAAGTTTTAATTTCAATTCCAGGCTATCTTTAAAAGCAAATCTCAACTCTTACTATTCATATTATAACTTATTCAAAAATAGTCAATTATAATATATCATTACTATTACAATATACTTCAATTTCTTACTCTTCTATCTAGCCATTCATAAAATAAATCTCAGATCTTATAATACTCTTTTTCTTCTTGCTCTCTAATTGCTAATGTTGATCTACTCATTTTTGCACATTCCATTATTTTCTTAATCATTTCCTCCTCCATTGAAATTTCCTCATTTTTCCAATTTTGTGCAAATACAATTCTAGCTGCTGTTATTACATTAATAATCAAATATATTATTTCTTTGCTATACCTTCAGGTAAAATCCCTAATAAAAAATATCTCTGGTTTTAAAATCTATATGTTGTTTTATCATTTTTTCCAATCATGTGCATATTTTAGTCCAATATCTATTAGCTCTTTAGTCCAATATCTATTAGCTGCACATGTCCACCACATATGGTAATATGATCCAGGTATCTGATGACATTTCCAACATTTCACCAATTTATCCTTAAACATCTTTGCTATTCTTGCCAGGGGTTAATGCCACCTGTACAACATCTTATAAAAATTCTCTCTATAGGCTGTTGTCATTGTTAATTTATAGTTTCTAATCCATAATTTCTGCCATTTATCCAAATCTATCCCATATAGAAAAAATTTTCCCCAAGCAATCATTGTTTCTTTGACTTGTTCTTCTTCTCCCTGGAAGATTCTTGATGTTAACCTCTCACAGTTTATCATAATTGTATTAATAGAACTATTAATTGTTAGTTGTAGTGTACAGAGCATTTTATTAACTTAGGGAATGAATCCAAACTTTGAATATTGAATGTGCTAAATTATTTTACAGACTTAAGCTCTGGCAGACCATCAAGCTGTGGATTCTCTTGAATTTTCAATAATTGAAGGAAAGGTATGCGATGAGAAATAACCTACCAAGAGAAGTTCATATCAGATTTACAAAAAAAGCCATTAAAACACAAATATTGCAAGTGGCAAGAGAGAAAATGCTGAAATACAAGGGCAAGGAGATTGTGGTCTTAAAACAAATACCCAGAAAACTGAGAGAGATAAGAAGAGAATACTGATTCTTAACTAAAATGTTACTGAAAAAAGAGGTGAATTATAGATGGCTAATACCAGAAGGATTAATGTTTACATGGCAAGAACAGAGACACAGAATTGATTCAATTATTCTACGCAGAATTTTTTGGAAGGAGAGAGGAAGAGGCAGAAAAAGAGGTCTCTCTAATTGAATTCCAAGAGGACCAAATGGAGACTGAAAAAGAACAAGGTGCAGTAGGTGGAAAGGTGGAAACTAAAGAACAACGTGAACCAAGATCTACGAGAGCTACCAAACCTAACTACAAAGCATAATCATGGAAGAGAAAAAACTGATTACAATGAATATAAATGGATTTAATTCAGCTGCTAAAAGAAGGAAAAATTTTCACAAATTAGAGAAATTAAAATTTGATATAATTTGTCTACAAGAAGTACATATTAAAAAACAATATGAACAATTGTTGGTGCAGCCAAAATTAGGGAAAATATTTACTTCTTTGACTCAATGTAAGAAAAGAGGAATGGTTTTATATATTAAAGAGACGATCTGGGCAAAATTGATTCATACTGATGAAGATGGAAGAGTATTAATGGTGGAAATAATGGACAATAATACGAAAACACTCCTGATTGCAATTTATGCTCCGAATGATAAACAAGAAGAATTTTATAAAAAATTACACATGAAAATAATTGAACTAGACTATGTTAATATAGTTATCATGGGAGATTTCAATGGAATTGTAAAATTGGACTATACAGCAACAACAACAAAGCAAAACAGAAAGACTCTCCCTAAATCCTTTTTTAAAATGATAGATGAAATAAACTTAAACGATATATGGAGAGAAAGAAATGCTAAAACAATATACTTTTTACTCAAATAGACATTTATCATGGTCCAGAATAGATATGATTTGGACCTCAACAGAACTAATATCTAATATTCAAGAAACAAATATTGAAACAAGTACTTGGGCAGACCACAATCCAGTGACAATTAAATGGAAAGGACAAAAAAGAAGATCGAGATGGACGTTAAATAATACTATTCTAAAAGAAAAGGACTTCACACAATGGATGGAGAAAGAATTGGCTTTTTTTTTTTAGAGAAAATAAAAAAGAAGATACCTCAATTCAGAATGTATGGGACACAATGAAGGCATACGCTAGGTTAGAGGCTTGATAATAGACTATACAAGGAGAAGGAACATCAGGAAAAGGCAAGCCACTAAAGCTTTAGAAGATGAGCATAAAAGACTTGAAAAAGAGCTACAGAAAATGCCACAGAAAAAAGACATTAAGCTAAAATTGGACATAATTAAACACAAAATGGGTCAAATAGAGAAAGAAGAACTAGCACAGAAAATTAGAGGTGCTAAACAGAATTATTTTGAAGATGCAAATAAACCAGGTAGATGGTTAGCATACAAATTGAGAAAAGCGAAAGAATCAAGGAAAATATTGCAGTTAATAGATGACCAAGGTCAAGTTTGCCATGGTAATAAAGAGAAGAAGGAAATTATTTGAGACTTTTATGAGAAAGTATATAAGCAAGAGAATATTGATGAGGAAAGAGTCAAACAGTATTTACAGAATGCTAATCTACCTAAGATACCTAAAGAGACTGAAAAAATGTTAGAAAGCAATATAACAATGATGGAGTTAACTGAAGCACTTAAGAAACAAAATAATGGAAAGGCACCAGGCCCAGATGGACTTCCTGCAGAATTTTATAAAACACTACAAGAATTGCTGAACCTTCCATTGCTAGAAGTCATGAATGAAGTTATGTTGAAGAAGAAGATACCTAAAACATGGTCAGAAGCCTATATTACACTTATTCCAAAAGAAGAGGCTGATCCATTGCAAATTAAGAATTATAGACCCATTTCTTTACTAAATGCAGATTATAAAATTTTTGCTTCAATACTGGCAGAAAGACTCAAAAAATATTTAAATAATTTTATTCACCCTGACCAAAATGGATTTCTGCCAAAGAGACAAATCAAAGATAACATGAGAATAATTTTGGACACTTTGGAATATTATGAGGCACACCCCGAAAAACAAATGGCTTTGATATTTTTAGATGCACAAAAGGCATTTGATAATGTGAATTGGAGTTTCGTGTTATTATTATTGGAACAGATGCATTTTGCCAGAAAATTTATTCAAGCAATAGAAGCCATATATCATAAGCAAATGGCAAAGATAATGATAGAGGAAGAATTGACAGGTCCCATCAATATAAGAAAAGGTACAAGACAAGGATGCCCACTATCACCTTTGCTATTTGTATTAACTTTGGAAGTGTTAAACAGAAAAATTAGAGATGAAAAGAGCATAAAAGGAATGAAAATTAAAAAGGAAAAATCTAAGCTGCAAGCCTTTGCCGATGACTTGGCTTTTATTTTGGAAAATCCTTTAGAAACAGCACCAAAACTATTGGAAAAGATAGAGGCATATGACAAGGGGGCTGGTTTGAAATTAAACAAAGATAAGACAAAGATTTTGACAAAGAATATGCTACTAAGAAGAATTGGCAGACCTATTGAAAATTCAAGTCACGAACAAGGTTAATCACTTGGGGATATATTTGACAGCAAGATGTAGTACATTAAAAGAGAACAATTACATTAAACTTAAACAACAGATAGCGTTAGACTTGATGAAATGGGAAAATCTACAACTGTCATTAATAGGGAAAATTTCAACAATCAAAATGAATATTTTACCCAGAATTTTATATTTGTTTCAAACAATACCAATTAGGCTTGGAAACAACTATTTTGAAGATTTAAATAAAATTGTATTGAAATATATATGGCAAAGTAAGAAAGCAAGAATAAAGTTAAAACTCTTGCAAGATGCTAGAATTAGAGGAGGATTTGGTTTGCCTAATTGGGAGTTGTACTACCAAGCTACAAACTTGATGTGGGCTAAGGAATGGATAACATTAAGAAATGCTGTTGACATTAGAAGGACATGATCTGTTGTTGGGGTGGCATGCTTTTCTATGGTATAAGAGAACTAAAACACAGAGCTATTTTAGAAGACGTCATATACGGGAGTCTCTGTGGTTAAATTGGGAGAAGATTAAAAGACAATGCTATTTGAAAATCCCAGTCTGGTTATCGACTATTGAAGCATTTTCCTATCCTATAATATATAAGAAGGATCAAACAGATAGATATGGGGAAATTCTGAATGAAAAGGGTGAACTTAAATCGATGCAAAATCTAGAGGAACAAGGTATAAAGATGAATTGGTTTTCATATGCACAAATACACTCAAGGTATGATAAAGATCTCAAAACAGAAGGATTCTATGACAAATTGACTGACTTAGATAAGATTTTGACAGGTACTGATGAAAAGGTGATTAAAAAACTGTATGGATATTTATTAGAAATTAAATTAGAAGAAGAACAAGTTAAAGAAACTATGATTGCTTGGGGGAAGAATTTTAGATATGGGATTGATTTAGAGAAATGGCAAAAATTGTGGTCTCAAAATTATAAAATGACAATGTCAACAGCATATAAAGAAAATTTGTATAAGATGTTTTACAGGTGGCATTTCCCCCCGACAAGAATAGCAAGAATGTTCAAGAATAAATCTGAAAAATGTTGGAAATGTCATCAGATACCTGGCTCATATTACCATATGTGGTGGACTTGTGCGGATGCTAGAAAATACTGGACTAAAATCCACATGTGGTTGGAAAAAATGACAAAGAAACATATAGACTTGAAACCAGAGATATTTTTATTGGGAATTTTACCTGATACATACAGTAAAGATTTAAAATATTTGATTGTAAATGTATTAACAGCAGCTAGGATTGTATTTGCTAAAAATTGGAAAAATGAGAAAATACCATTGCAGGAGGAAACTATTAAGAAAATATTGGAATGTGCTGAAATGAGTAGATTGACATTTGAAATTAGAGAACAGGAGGATAAACAATTTTACAAAATTTGGGACCTTTTCTATCAATGGTTAGATAATAAAGTACAATAATGGAATATGTAGAATTTTAGAAAATGATGAATATATAAGAATGTATTTCTTTTCTTTTTTTGTTATTATATCTACAAAATGTCTTTAGGATAGATTTGGGAGGATTATATGAATTGTTACAAAATAAACTAAGTTAATTATAGTTATCTCGCAAAGTATGAATGAACAAAATTACAGTCAAATGATTGTTTAATAGTGATACTAGGGTATTCAATTTTTGATTGATAATATGAGTTATTATGCAATGTAACTGTGATTGAAACTATGAAATGGATGCAGAAAAAATTTGTAAACCAACCGACACACTGCTTGTACACTTATGAAAGAAAGTTGGATGTTTTTATGTTTTGTTTGGGTTTTGTCTTTAAAAACCAATAAAACTTGCAAAAAAAATTGAAGGAAAGGTAACAATTGCAAAGTTAAATATTACAATGATCGGTGTGGATGAGGATCCTTGTTCACAGGAAGAGAAGTTGGAACTGGTACCATCAAATGGGAATGACACATTCCTCTGGAATATTTGGAGAGGCCAGGATCTGAGGACAATGCTGCCCCGGGCCCCTCAGGCATTGGAAGAGGTGATCCACTAGACAGAGAGCTGCCTGTCTTCACACACAGGGGAGGGTCATCTGCAGATAGGCACTGGTAATAAAAGGCAGCAGATCCCCTCTAATGAGGAATGGCTGCCTTCCCTGATCCAAGGTGGAGGCAAGCTCAAAGGAGATCCACAAGGCTGTTCGGGAAAAGGTAACATATCCCTCCCTGGCTTGAGCTTCATAAGCAGAGGTTGGAGCAGATTGTCTTTGTTAGGCACAATTATTTTGCTTTGGCATACACTTTCCTCAGCTTTAGAAAAACTCTGCCTTGTATCCCATTTCTGCCTATGGAATTTAACCATTCCTTGTGGACTCTTGATCTTGCCATGTGTACCTGGAATCTTGTGTACAACTTACAGACCTTGCTGTGTGGACTTGCACCTTGTTTCTGGACTTCCTCTCTGCCTTTGTGATTTGGCTCTGGTGATTATATTGGCTTTGTTTGTAGAGCTGTGGGTGGCTTCCTTCAGGGAAGTTTGGGGTAGAACCAGCTGTTTCCAGGGCAATTACCAGCTGTTTCCAGGGCAATTTGTTGTGGAATTAGCAGAGCAGTAAAAGAATCTATCAAAACCTGCCTCTGTCTAGGAAACCTTGGGTCATAACAAAAGGTTTTGCTGCATAAAAGAACATAGCAAATTGTGGTTTTCTGTTTTGACAAGGCAAGATCCAAATTTGCATCATCTTTTTTCCCCATTTGAGTTATATAATTCTTAAAAAGGTTTTCCACTATGTGGGTACAGTAAAATAACAAAATCTTGCATAACTACTGAGCTATCATTCTCTGTAATTATGCAGCTGTCATTTTCATATTTAGATGGTATTTTTGGAAAAACAAACAGAAAATCTTTCCTTTTGACCAGTCAGAGGGACCAAATTTAATTGAAATGCATTAGATTTAGAAGTCCAGAACATCTTCAATTTTCAAACCACTAGCATTTAAACTCTAAAGCATTTCTCAAGTCTTTCTTTACTTTAACCTTGAATAAAAGCTTTGTTTTGCTTTGTTTCTTTTCAGAAATGGGTCAAATTTAAGAGAGATTTTGATAATTTTAAGACACAATGTATACCTTGGGAAATGAAAATAAAAGAAGTTGAAAGTAAGTTAATATTTATCCACTTAACCTACATGTCTGAACATTATTCTCAACTCATAATACAAAACCTGTCCTCTTTCAAAAAATGTATGAACTATTTTCAATATTACTCACAAATCAGTATTCAAGTAAAATATTTTATTAGCCATCACCATCATTAAAACATTAATATCATCTTTATCTTCATGTTCAGCCTTGGTCTCTGATACTACATGGAAGGAAAATCTTAATATTTACCTGGAAACTGAGTTGCAAAATACAAATTAGCTATTTCATACAAATAGCTTGTTTTCTCATAATGAGTATGTTGTCATTTCACTAGGGTGTCTGCAGAATTCCCTCAACTTTTTTTTAAATCACTTTTTTGCCAACTAATAAATTCTACTAAAACACATACAGTATCATAAACTGCAGTTCCATCTTATCAGATGGAATGGATAGACTGATGTGGGTTCTTTTCCTTTCCATACAATTGGAGCCATTATGGGATCTTTCATAAGCCTGTAAAACATAGTATTTAATTTTGGGGTTTTTTAAGCAGTTTAATTTCTCTTTGTTGTTTGGGAAAACCCTCCTTGAGTTGCCCATTGATGTTTTTGCATCCACAAATGTCTGCTGGTTCCATTCATTCATACATGCTCCTACATATTACAGAGCATCTCTTTTGAAGAATTCCTCAGCCCTATTATGATATATTGCAGAAAGCCTAAGATATATTTGGGGAATGTTGGTGGAAAGAAAAACTAATTAAAATCTTCCAGGAAAGAATGAAAAATATATTTCTCTATGGCAATTACTTAGATTTGCTTATCATGCCAATCTTATAAACCATTAAAAAAACACATACTGGAAATCTTTTTGGAACTGCTCTATAAAGAAAGGCGCAAATAATGGTGAAAGAATGCAAGAGCTGTTAGCAGATCAAAGACATACTAAATGATATCTCAGCCATGGGAAAAATAGGGTTAGGGGGGGGGGCTCAAAGTAACCTTGCCTTGATTCTTCATGAGATATGAGGACATTGACATCTTTTCAAAGTAGTGTTTTGATACTCTTCAACAACAAAAGAGTTCCAGTAATTTTGCAAAAATCTGTGCCTTGATAAGGCTTACCTCAAAGGGCTGACATAGTCCTACCATCAATTGAGACATCCTAGATATTTGAGATTGGATGAAGTGGGGGCATATAAAAGTTGACAAACACTGTTTGAGACAGTGAAAAAATGTAAACTAAACTGGAGCTGAAGAAGGACCAGAGAAGGAATATATTTTATATAAGTTAGCTAGCTCCTGAGCATATTATAACTCTCTGATCTATAGGTCATAGAGACAGAGGGCAACTCTGTCTGTGTTACGCTAAAGAATTAGGAAATCTATTTAGAGGAAGTAACAATGTATTTAAAGTTGAAGAACAAGGAAGCTGCAATCAAGGGAAGGTCATGGAAGCATTTTTCGTAAGTGTAAGATAATGGCAAAAGATAAAATATACTTACAAATATCCTGTCTTCTTTACCACATCCTCTTTCTTATGTTTTGTTCCCAGGACAAAATATGTTTTAGGTATTTTGTAAGCATAAAATCTATATTTGGTAAATAGGTTATAGGTGAACGCCCAGGCTTGGGCTGAAATCATCATAAAGTATAAAAGAACTAACCCCAGCATGTAATGGGGGTTCAGAATTTGTCATGTTAATGCTCTGAACGCTTTGCGCAAATAAACCTGAATTCTTCCACCTCTCGTGGTCTCTTGTTCTGTGTTGAAACCGAGACTGCTGCAACATTTTCTGGCGAGACTCCGCCGGGACTGGAGGGGCCCTGAGGCCCTCTGGGTGGTCCATCCCGACAGTCAGTGGATCGGTGAGTTGGAGGAATATCCCAGGCGCCATCGGAACCCTTTGAATCCGAGGGACTTCCCCAGACGGCTGACTGCTGCTGTCGGCGATTGACGAACCCACGAACCACTGGTGAGAGGTGAGAAGAACAGGACTGGGGCTGGCCAGCAGTGAAAGAGGAATAAAAAAGGAGAAGACGCCTGCAGGCAAGTATTGGATGGGAAATATAATCCCTCCCTGTAAGCAGGGACGGAGGAGAGGACTGATCACCCTCTCTTAACAGATAAAGTGGGTGGACTTGTCAAGTCTGATTGGAAAAGAGAGAGAGCCTACTGCAGTTCCCATTGGTGACTGTGAGTCTCCAGCACCGTGGGTCAGTAGAAAGCGAGTGGCGTCCGCAGTTCCCATCGGAGACCGTGAACATCCGGCTCCCTGGGTCGGGCGTGTGTGAGTGGGTGTCTATGTGAAAAATCCCCTGCTGTGTTTGAAGAAAGTGGGACCCCTTACCCTCTTCTTCAACTCCCTCTCCTCTCTCTCTTGTCTGTTTATGTGGGAGGATTATGGGTGGTAGACAAAGTAAAGAGGTAACCCCTCTGGAGATTATGATGAGACATTTTAGGGAGGCTTACCAATCTCAGGATTATGGGCATAAATGGGATAGACAGAAATTGCGAAAATTTTGTGAAAGTGAATGGCCCAACCTGGGGATTGGGTGGCCCCGTGGGTACACTTGACATTCCTACTACTGTGCAGGTACATCGTAGGGTCTTCCACCCAATGTTAGGCTACCCAGATCAGGGTCCATATATAGATGTGTGGCTGGATTTATTGAATCATCCACCCCTTGGCTACGACGACTTAAAATGCAGCGGTGTAAAGCCTTGCTATCACGACATGTTACTCTTAAAAAATACAGAGATCTGTACAAGTGCTGCCTAGTTGTCCCGAGGAAGTTCCAAACCCCCCTTATGTACCACGGGAGGTTTTGAAGAGGGGTCGGAGGGGAGGAATCGGGAGGGTGGCAGACTTTATGGCACGATTAGATCGACTATCTCCATATCTAAAAAGTCCCCCAAGGTCAGAGGGAATGGATAGATCGGTCCAGGTGGATAGATCACTGCCTTCAACATCCACCCCAAAGGAAAGGCCCGTGGACCCTACCCCATCCACTTCAGCGCCGAGTACATCTGCTATGACTGAACCGGTCGCAGCCAGAACTCGGGCAAAAACAGAACAGGCTTCCCTGACAGCACCCTTGAGGCAAGTGGATCAGTTGGCAATCAATCCAAAGGATCCATCTGAATCAGTCACTCTGTCTTTATTCCAACATGTACCGTTCACTTCTTCAGATCTGTTGAATTGGAAACTTCACTATGGCCCATTTAGTGAAAAGCCCACAGAGGTGGCAGATCTAGTTAAGACTATAATGGATGCACATAACCCCAACTGGCTAGATATTCAACAGTTATTGGGGACACTTTTTAGCCCGGAGGAAAGGGAGAAGATTAAGAATGCAGTGACTGAGATATTAAAACCTGATGTGCGGTTATATCACTCAATGGAGGATCTTTTGAGAGAAAAATACCCCTCGAGTAACCCAGAGTGGGATATGTACCGGGATGATGGGAAGGATAGACTGAGGGATTATCAAGCTTTAGTGGTGCGAGCAATACGCCTTGCGGGGAAGCCTGTTATAAATATGTCAAAACCTTCCCTGGTGTTGCAAGAACCCACTGAAACTCCGGAAGCATTTTATACCCGTCTTATTGACTCCTACCGTATGTATACCCCCATAGATCCCACAATCCCTGAGAACGCCAGGATGTTAACTATGGCGTTCATTTCCCAGAGTGCTCCGGACATAAGGCGAAAGCTACAACGACTGGAGGGAGCCCTGGGAAAGCCTATAAGTGAATTAATGGAGGTAGCTCGAAAAGTCTTTGCAAATAGAGATAAAGAGGAGGATAGGAAAAAAGATCAGAAGATGCAACGAAAGGCTGAAC
Source organism: Pseudonaja textilis (assembly GCF_049901715.1). Taxonomy (NCBI): domain Eukaryota; kingdom Metazoa; phylum Chordata; class Lepidosauria; order Squamata; family Elapidae; genus Pseudonaja; species Pseudonaja textilis. Next base: position 59,482,720 of record NC_142008.1, read on the forward strand.
TAATGGCAGCAGCCATGATGTGGGCACCACGAGGACGAACAAACCCACGAGGTGCGGGGTCTGGCTCACAGAGGGGACGGGGCAATAGTCGGGAGAAAGGGAGTAGATGGGAACTCAGCCATAACCAATGTGCCCTATGTAAGAAATATGGGCATTGGAAAGGTGAGTGTCCCGAACGTGAATTACCCAGAAATAGGGGAGGACCACCACGAAGCCTCAGTTTCGTGGTGGAAAATGGTCAGAAAAGGCTGACCCAGAGGGGTAGAGGACCGACAGAAAGTAGACGGGGGTTGGGCGGACCCCCTCTGGTGGGCTTGGCCCAGGCAGAAGAATGGGACTGAGGCCGACCGGGTTCAGTCAGCCTCCCTGAACCCATGGTCAGATTGAATGTGGGAGGCAAGCCAGTTACATTCTTAGTGGATACCGGAGCTACCCGATCAGTTTTAACCCAACCCTTAGCGCAGGCATCCCGTGAAACTATTAATATTCAGGGAGCGACAGGGACAACTTTACAACGTCCCTTTCTGGAGCCCCTCGAATGCACCTTAAAAGGGCAGGCTATAACACACCAGTTTGTTTACATGCCTGACTGCCCAGTCCCATTATTAGGAAGGGACCTGCTCTGTAAAATGAGGGCACAATTATCCTTTAATGAGGATGGTTCCATGAACCTGGGGTACGGAAAAGTAACCTTGTCGGTACCTTTGGAAGAATCCTGGAGGCTTATGGTAGCGAGGGAATTTGGGTGCGCTGATAAAGGAAGTCTGGAGGCAGTTTAAGGTTCCCTATTTGTGGGCGGAAGATAACCCCCCTGGTTTTGCAGCACACCATCCACCCATTCTAATTGAGGAAGTGCCTCTGAAAGTTCCTGTGAGAATTCGACAAAGGGCATACCTCGCCACATTATGCAAGCTATCCAGGATATTATTGACTTATATTTAGAACATCATATCCTGGTACCTACTGAATCGCCCTGGAATACCCCCATATTGCCAATTCCAAAAGGGGATGGTCGGTTTCGCCCTGTTCAGGATTTGAGGCCTGTAAATCTAGCTACTATAACTATCCATCCGGTAGTTCCCAATCCCTATGTCATATTGGGACTTATCCCTCGGGAGGCTCAGTGGTTTTCTGTTATAGACTTGAAAGACGCCTTCTTCACCATCCCCATACACAAGAAAAGTCAGCATTTATTTGCCTTTGAGTGGGAAAACCCTAATTACTGGTAGGAAGCAGCAATATACCTGGACCAGGCTGCCTCAAGGATTTAAGAATTCACCTACACTTTTCGGTGCAGCTCTGGCCAGGGATCTGGAGGCTTTACACGTACCAGCCCCAGATGTGGTTTTACAATATGTGGATGATTTATTAGTAACAGGATATGCAGAGGACGCGTGTTGGCAAAATACAGCTGATTTACTTTCACTACTGCAAGATTTGGGCTATAAAGCTTCTAGGAAGAAAGCACAGTTAGTTCAGCAAAAGGTCAGGTATCTGGGTTATGACATTGAGCAAGGGAAGAGGACGTTGGGCCACGAGCGGAAGGAGGCCATATGTCAACTTCCTGTTCCAACCAACAGGAGAGAATTACGAGGGTTCCTGGGTGCGGCTGGTTTCTGCCGCATCTGGATTCCCAACTTTAGCCTAATTGCAAAACCTCTCTATGAAGCTACGAAAGGGGCAGAAAGGGCCCCCTCTTTTGGAGTAAAGAGGAAGAAGCTAGTTTTCAGTCCCTTAAACAAGCCCTCCTTCAAGCTCCCAGTTTAGGTCTCCCGGATTTGGAGAAACCATTTCAGTTGTTTGTTGACACTAAGCGAAACGTTGCAATAGGCGTCCTCACCCAGATGATGGGAACATGGCACCGGCCGGTAGCATATCTCTCAAGCAACTAGATAATGTAGCCAAGGGATGGCCAGCCTGCCTTAAAGCAGTGGCTGGCACAGCAATCTTGACTCAGGAAGCAAATAAGCTAACCTTTGGTCAACAATTGCACATATACACACCACATGCCCTTAAGTCAGTTCTAGAGATGAAAGGCCACTTGTGGTTAACAAACCCACGGATGCTTAAATACCAAGGCCTTCTGACCCATAATCCTATGATTACCCTCTCTCAGTCTACTACATTAAATCCAGCCACATTATTACCTGAGCCTGAAATAGCAGTAGAGCACAATTGTGTTCAGACTATTGAGGAAACTTATGCTAGTCGTCCTGACCTGAAGGATGTTCCCCTTCCTGCCCCAGATTATACTCTGTTTACTGATGGTACCAGCTACTTACAAGAGGGAGTGAGAAAAGCGGGATATGCGGTGGTCACACTGGATGAGGTCTGGGAAGCAAAGCCACTCCCTCCCGGAACTAGTGCCCAATTAGCTGAACTACATGCCCTCACCCGGGCTCTAGAGCTAGCCCAGGGACTGGCAGTGAATATATACACGGATTCCAAATACGCTTTCCTCACAGTCCAGGTCCATGGAGCTCTGTATAAAGAAAGGGATTAATAACTGCAGGGGGAAAGAGATAAAGTATGGCCCCCAGATATTGCGGTTACTAGACAGTGTGTGGGCTCCGAGCAAAGTAGCAGTCATGCACTGCCGGGGCCACCAGAGGGTGGTGACAGATATACAAAGGGGGAATGAGAGAGCTGACAAATTTGCATGTGAGGCAGCCCGATTAGACTTTGTTCCCCTTGAAAAGCATCTTGCCATATGGGTGCCCGATGCTCATCCCCAACCCCATTACTCGGAGGAGGATAGGGACCGGCTAAAGGCACTCGAGGCACACCAAAAAGGCCAGTGGTGGGTCTTACCAGACAAGAGGGTGTATATTCCTGCTCATTTGGCCTGGGATGTTGTATGTCAGTTACATAAGCAATTGCACCTAGGTAAGACTGCCCTCACAAAGGCGCTTAGGAGGGAGGTATATATAGATAGAGTTAACAGCATAGCAGCTAATGTATGTGCCCGTTGTGAAATATGTGCAGCCAATAACCCCAGGCAAGGCCCGCAGCCACCAATGGGCCACCAACCCGAGGCTGTTACCCTTCGACTCTTTGATGGTGGACTTCACCGATATGCCTCGTTGTGGCCCTTATAATGCACTGCTGGTTATTGTCTGCACATATACGGGCTGGCCAGAATGTATACCTACACGTACAAAGAAGGCCACTGAGGTTGCTCGAGCATTACTTCATATTGTAATACCAAGGTATGGGTTACCCTCCCGGATCTCTTCGGACAATGGTCCGGAGTTTATTCACAAGGCAACACAGCAGCTAGCAAAAGTTCTAGGTATTACATGGAAATTACATTGTAGTTTCCACCCCTTCGGGGGCCGGGTGGAAAGAATCAATCGAACAATTAAGGACAAGCTGGCAAAGATATGCCAGGAGACACATCTCAAATGGACTGATGCCTTGACTCTAGCCCTGGTGGCAATACGTTGTGCACCACGCAGGGATATTTCGGTCTCCCCTTTTGAATTATTGTATGGCAGGGTTCCTAACTTGGTTAGGTTTGATATGCATGACATCACGAATGTATCTGATGTTATTAGGTTACGACAACTTAAAGCCCTAAACGAAATTATCCATAAATTACAGGAATATGTGTTAACATGTAAACCTCAGGTTTTGGTAACTTCCCCCACAACATACGTCCAGGGCAGGAGGTTTGGGTTAAGGATTGGAAAGCAGGAAACATTGTCTCCCAAATGGAAGGGCCCCCTATATTGTGGTTATGTGTTCTCCCCTTGCTGTTAAGGTAGCAGAGATTAAATCGTGGATTCATTGGTCTCGGGTTAAATTAGCTGCGCCTGCCTGCTGGAAAGTCGAATCTCAGCCTGACCTTCCATTCAGGTTGACCTTTAAAAAGGTGAAGAGGACTCTCTCCCCTAGTGGTGACACTCCGGAAGCTGTCCCTCTACCTACGGGAGACGAAGAGGAATTGCCCTCCCTAGTGGTGACACTCCGGAAGCTGTCCCTCTACCTACGGGAGGCGAAGACCACCAGACCCTTACTACTCCTATTACAGAGAGTCTCCCTTGGCGGCTTAGGTCACGTGCCAGACTTCCCTAATACGGGGAATTGGGAAAAAGGGAGAGGGGAGGACAGTAGAAAATGGAGCCTCGTCAAAGGTTAAGGGAAACTGCTTGTATCCGAAGGGGTCTTATGCCATCTGTCTGGGTTGTAACCATATTACTGGTATTAAGTGTGGTAATTAATTCATTGTATCTTTATTCAACGCTGATAAAGGGAAAACCAACCCAGGACGATCCCTTACCCCAAGAGATAGAGCAGTTGGAGGAATGGTATTCTCCTGACCCTTTTTATGATGAACCTCCCCCAGTTATAAACCCCAGGAAAACGGAACAATGCGTTGATTGCTTCCTGGTTCGTAATACTGGGAGACACTTTACATATACCAACACTAGGCCTCCAGGTTGCCATATCACAAGTCTCCCACAATGTGAATACCAAGGGACGAAATATTGGCAATGTGTACAAAATGAAACATTAAGATGTTACTTTCTCCGTTCCCCATGGGTCCCTGTCCGCCGCAATCGGGTACCCCGTACCCTGAACTCCCTTCATAGAGACCAGAAGTGTAACATCCATGTGGAATGTAAGGATGGAAAGGGGGGTCTTAACTACAGGGTAGGAAAGCCCACAATGTGCACAGACTTCACCCTGCCACGATGTAAACATAACACATGGTCTCCTCCAACCTCTTGTAATGGTACTAAGTGTACAGGGGCAATGAGGGTTGAGATATTTGTCAATCGTTGCCAGGGGAAGCAGGGCCTGGTTTGTTATGTAAATGACAGAGCAGTGCCTACCCCACCTTGGAAAAATCCTAAGGAATATCAAACCCAATCATTATCAAAGAACCCCGGGTTTTCTGGCCAGCAAGGCCAGAATAAGAAAATGGGGATGAACCTCCCTAAACTATCCCATACCCCTCAGTGCCCTAACAATTGCACGGTATGTTTGAAAATAGTGTTGAGGGGAAGGGAAATCCGGACTACCCTGGTATACCATACCCATTATAGATGCTCGAGTATCCCCGTTCCATGTTGCTATAATGATACTTGGTATTCTGTCTGTCCCTATAAGAATGAATGTTATGATCCAAGGGTGCAACCGGCCCAGACATGGCTGGTCGTTAGAAGTCAGGGAGATCAAAATGGTCCTATAATTGCCCAGACGAGGATCCGCACGTCAAGTAGCCCCGCTACTGTATTGTTTGACATTTGTAAAATAGCTCAGTGGCCCACTTCCTGTGGGACTTCTCTATCATGGCATAGAACGTATTCTGAATCAGATATTTATATCTGCCCATATCAGCATCCTGGTAATAGTGGAAAATGGGACTGTAGTAGCAATGTAGGTGAAAGGTTCTGCCCTTATTGGGGATGTGTTCTCTGGGCCACCTACACAGATTCTGGTAAAGGAACAACTCTATCTATCTCACGGGCTCTTCAATCTAATGATTGTACACTTTACAATTGTAATTGGGTAAATATCACAATTCCCAATCCTCAGATACTCATACAAAAATACGGCCCGACATTGGGGATCCGGATGTATGCACAGGGAACGGATCCAGGAGGTATTATCCACCTGTCGGTCGAGACTCGACAACATACCACTAAATCGCACTCAAGGTACTTCTCTGAATTCTGGCAGGAGGTAGATATAGAATTTCAGCCATCACAAGATGCACGCAATCTTTTTCTAGAGCTGGCTTCCACAATTGCTCATACATTTAATGTTACAAATTGCTATATTTGTGGGGGAACTAAGATAGGTGATCAGTGGCCATGGGCGGCTCAGGAGTGGAATTATTCAATACCATATAACCTCACAGCGATGCCCCCACACCAATCCCATTCACGCTGGGAATTATCCAATCCTATTGTTGCTCATTGGTGTCTGGCCAACTCAGAAGGGAAGGGCCCCTTGGTAGGGGAAACAGATTGTTTGGAGGTCCATAAGTGGAACCCCTGCACAAAATCTTGGAATTATTGGCCAAACAATACCAACCGTTTTTGGGCAGATCACATTTCCTTGGAAAATATTACTGAGGCTCCTCCTGGGGTACATTGGATTTGCGGTGAAGTGGCTTATAGCTCTCTTCCCTCCAATTGGAGAGGTACTTGTACTTTGGGAGTTATAAACCCTTCTTTTTTTATGATGCCATTGGATGTACCCCAAACTGTTAATGCTGATTTATGGCGCAGCAGAAAATTGCAGGCTGATTACAAGATAGGTAATTGGAAGGACGATGAGTGGCCGCCACAGAGGGTGGTCCAATACTATGACCCTGCATCGTGGGCAGAAGACGGATCTTGGGGGTACCGCACCCTATATATATGCTCAACCGCATTATCCGATTGCAGGCAGTTCTTGAGCTGTTAACGAATGAATCCGCCCACGCTTTGCATACTTTAGCCACTCAGCAGAGGAAATTTAGGGATGCCATCTACCAGAATCGGTTGGCACTAGATTATCTCCTGGCAACAGAAGGTGGGGTGTGTGGGAAATTCAATTTCTCCAATTGCTGTCTTGAGTTTGATGATGTTGGAGAAATTGTTGAACAAAGTGTTAGGCGAATGCAAGCATTGGCCCATGTTCCTGTTCAGAAGTGGAAAGGATTCAATCTTGGAGAAATGTTTGGCTCCTGGTTTCCAAAATTACCTGGCTTCCAAGCTATTATTGCATTTGTAGGAATCTTAGTTGGGGCCTGTGTCATCCTGCCATGCGTAATACCCCTCTTAATACGTACTATCTCTCGTTCTGTCTCGTTGTTAATTGAAAAGACAACTACTGAAAAGGTAATGGCTCTTATGGTAAAGGACCCTGTCGGTGTTTATGAGGAACTCTTTCCCCTATGTCCTCCTTCCGGGAATCTGAAACTACACAATAAATCTACGATTTGGGTGAAGTTTCAAAGGGGGGAATGAAGAAGGACCAGAGAAGGAATATATTTTATATAAGTTAGCTAGCTCCTGAGCATATTATAACTCTCTGATCTATAGGTCATAGAGACAGAGGGCAACTCTGTCTGTGTTACGCTAAAGAATTAGGAAATCTATTTAGAGGAAGTAACAATGTATTTAAAGTTGAAGAACAAGGAAGCTGCAATCAAGGGAAGGTCATGGAAGCATTTTTCGTAAGTGTAAGATAATGGCAAAAGATAAAATATACTTACAAATATCCTGTCTTCTTTACCACATCCTCTTTCTTATGTTTTGTTCCCAGGACAAAATATGTTTTAGGTATTTTGTAAGCATAAAATCTATATTTGGTAAATAGGTTATAGGTGAACGCCCAGGCTTGGGCTGAAATCATCATAAAGTATAAAAGAACTAACCCCAGCATGTAATGGGGGTTCAGAATTTGTCATGTTAATGCTCTGAACGCTTTGCGCAAATAAACCTGAATTCTTCCACCTCTCGTGGTCTCTTGTTCTGTGTTGAAACCGAGACTGCTGCAACAGAGCTAGTGGTGGAATTCAGCCAGTTTGCACCAGTTTGGGCAAATGGGTTGTTAAATTACCCATCCCCCACTATCAAAGTGGATCCTGGGTGCTGTGTTGCACTGCAATGGAGAAATGGGCAATGGAGTGGCCAGTGCATGAGAAAAGAAGGCTGATTTCCCTCTTTCTTCTTCCTGCTTCTCCTCTTTTCCTCATGCTGACCTCTCTGTTGCCTGTTTCTCCATTGCAGCACCAAGCAGCAACCAGGATCCACTTTGATAGTGGGGGTGATGGTAATTTAACAATCTGTTCACTAGGGTAAGGTTGACCGTCACGGGAGGCTTGTCCCATATGTATGGTGGAGCTGAAGGATGAGGATGGGCCATGCCTCCCATGACAGTCAACCTGACCTAGTGTGAACCAGTTGTTAAATTATTTCAATCCCACCACTGCCTGGAAGAAATTATAAATATAATCAAATCAGTTTCAGTTTTAGACATTTGCTTCTTCCTCCTCCTCTGAAAGAACTTTAGAGAAAAAAACTGAATGCATACAGTAGACACTCATATTTAAATTGGTAGCCCATTACAAATCCATCCTGTTCTCTGGACAAGTCAATTTCAAGAACTTTTCTAATGAAAGCTTATTTATTTTTTAAGGTCATTTTGGTTCTTCAGTGGCATCTTATTTCATATTTCTGCGATGGATGTATGGCCTAAACCTGGTTCTGTTTGGCTTAATATTTGGACTAGTTATAATTCCAGAGGTAAGTAAATAAATAGTTAATCTGAGAAGTGTAGTTAACTACAGTATAAGAAGAATTATAGGTACCAAATTTGTTGAGACTATGTATATAAAATCACAATACATGTATCATTCCATGTAACTGTAATTTTACACTTAAATTATTGGAAAAAATAATTTTTATCATACTAGTTACTTTCACTGAATTGATTGCCTACTTACAATGTCCAAAATTAATTGCCAGCTTACAATGTCCAAAATACAAAATAAAATTTTTTAAGTAATTCTTTCCATCCCAATTTTAAAAGATGACCCTGCTAAGAAAGAAAAGAAAACCAGATATGTTATATATCATCCTAGTTCAGAACTGTGAGAAGAAAAAATAGTAATATTTCATCTGTATGTGTACATATAGTATATAAAAATAAATACCTTGTAAAACAATGCAAAATTATCCTTTACTGAAAATCAGAACTTGAGCTTAAAAAAATGTTTTATGTAGAGAGGGGAAAGGATTGAGAGAGGAAGAAAAATCAGATGGATTATTCAATTCTAAACATGTCTAAGCAGAAATCCATCTGACTTACTCCCTGGTGAAAGTGGTAAGGATCCTTGAAATGGTGAAATGATTTAAATTAAAAAATGGATCCTTTCATAACATTTTCTCCAAAAGTACTGGAAAACATTCCTTTGATCAGATCACCTTTAACTCTAATTGGAGAAGGTTCATATTGCAAGCCAAGTGAAATGTTATCTAAGCTAGCACTGAATGGTTTCTCCATATACTGTATGTCCCAATATGGCTAGATAATAAAGCATATAACATAAAACTGGGCGTATTGAAACAGAGTAGCACCATGCTACTGTCTTTAAAACATAGTCTTTGGTTCCACTGAAGTCCCATGATGTCTGGGCAATATATGAAGTCTAAGATATATAGAGCAGTTATCGCCAACTAGTGGACTGCAGATCCGCAAGAAAATTTTGGTGGTCCACAGAACACCCCCCCAAAGCAATTAACCCCCCCAAAGCAATTAATCCAGGCTGTGCAGAAACACAAGGCTGCACCTCCCACATGGCCCATGGAAACACAAGGCTTGTGCTGCTTGCATCACTTGCATTGCGAACAACACGAGGTAGTGAGGGGAGTGGGGAAAGAGCGGGAAGGGAATTTGCCTCACTCGCCCCACGCACCTCGCCTGCCACTGGACTGCTTCTTTCTGCTGCTTTTGGCTGCATGCAAGGAAAGCAGCAAAAGTTGTTCTTTTTTTAAAAAAAAATTATTGGTTTTTAAGATGAACTTAGACAAACAAAACATAAAAACATCAAGCCATCTTCCATATATATATACATACAGTGTATCGGTTGGTTTACAAATTGTTTTGTGCTTCCATTTCATAGTCTTCAATTACAATTACATTGTATATATTCTCATATTTTCAATCAAATATTAAATACTTTAATATCATTGTTAATCAATCATTTGACTACACTTTTATTCATTCATGTTTTATGAAATAATCCATATTTTACTTAATTTGTTTTATGACAGTTCATATTATCATCTCAAATCTATCTTACAATCATTTTGTAGATATAATAAGAAAAGAATACATCTTTATATGTTTATTATTTTCTAAGAATCTACATATTTCATTACCATGTTTTATTGTCTAACCATTGATAGAATAGATCCCAAATTTTATAAAATTGTTTATCATCTTGTTCTCTGATTTCAAATGTCAATCTACTCATTTCAGCACATTCCAATATTTTCTTAATAATTTCCTCCTGTAATGGTATTTTCTCATTTTTCCAGTTTTTGGCAAATACAATCCTAGCTGCTGTTAATACATTTACAATCAGGTATTTCAATTCTTTACTATATATTTCAGTAAAATTCCCAATAAAAATATCTCTGGTTTCAGGTCTATATGCTTTTTTGTCATTTTTTCCAACCACGTGTGGATTTTAGTCTAATAGTTTGTGAAGACTCGATAAACTTCATCTATTCCATCCATCATCTTCTCTTCAGTTATTTCCAAAGCTTTAGCCAAAATTTCTATCATTGTCTCAGCTAGGTTTTGTCCCTTTTCTTCCTCTATGTTTTGGAATCTGAGATAAAATTCTGATCTGTCCATCTCCCATCTCAACATCCCACTTTTATCTTGTTCAACCACAGTTAATCTGCTATCAATATTTCCAATTTACTTATCTCTTTGTTTGTCTTCTTCATTTTTTTGGAATCTCTCACCATACTTCATCATTTGTTGAATGTTCTCCACCTTTTCATCAGTTTTTCTTTGTTCAATGTTCTCTGTTCTCTTTTCAATATTCTCTGTTCTTTTTTGAATATTTTGAATTCCTTGCATAATCATCTGCAGGGTCACTTTTTCCTGTTCTTTTTCTTGCTGTAACATTGTCTGTATTGAACATTGTCCTCCAGAGTAAGAAATAGCCCAGCTTAAAAAAAAAACCCCAAAAAACACCAATGCACCTTGCTTGGTTACCCAAGGCTTTTGTTAAAATTTATAACTCTCTTCTCCAGAGTCTTATCACCTTTTTTTTCTATAAACTTCAACACCAGACTTCAGCTATTGATAGGAACCCAGAAGAGCACCTGCAATAATACTCTCCCATGCTCTTCCCTCTATCTTATCAAACAGCAATGTCCTTGTAAAGAAGTCTCAGTTCTTTCTCAGCTTTGTCTGGTCAAGAAAAAAAAGAGATAGAATATTTCCAAGCCTCTAGTTGGCAGTGTTACAAAGTTTCTTCTGCTTTTACTATCCCCCTCCTTTTCCAAACAAGATATAATAAAAATTAATTAAAAAGGGAAAAATATATTTTAAAAGATGACTAAAAGGGAGTCTCTAGCCTAGAATATTATAAAGTCAAAAAGGAGAGAAAGAATAGGTGGAAGACGAAAATAAAAACAGTCCAGTTTCAAAATATAAAATCATGTGTAGAAAATCCAGCAATGAGAAAAAAAAATTACTTTGACTTCCTGTTTAAAATCACTTATGTCAAAACTTTTACAGATTCTTTCTTTTCCTTAGGGTGTCCTTTCAAATCTTAAAGTAAAGAAAAAGTTCTCACCAAACCAGCACACTTTCTCTTTCCATTCTCTTTCGTTTCGGAGCTGTCCCAACTTCAGCAACTTTAATGGCTGCCTCTTTGCTGCTGGCAAAAAGAGCTTATCCTGGATCTACCAGGTACTTTGCAGTATCCCTGGGATCGACAGGATGCGCTCTTTACATTCATCATCTCTTCGGGATGGTTTAGATCCTATTGGACCATCCAGGAGCAAAGATATTGGCAGCGATCTCAGACCTCCAAGATCGCATACTGTATAGTCGCGACGCCATCTCCGCCCTCCAGCAAAACTCTTTTTTTCCTCTCCCAGAAACTCCACCAGAAATAAGTCTTTGGGACACTGCAAGGCATGCTGTTCCAAGAAGCTGTGCTGGCACGACAAGTCTTACAAAGACTCATTTCTGGCAGAGTTTGGGGGAGAGAAAGAAAGACTTCTGCTTCTGCTGCTTTCCTTGCATGAAGCAAAAAGTATATCTCTCTCCCCCTGAGAACAAAGCTGGAGATGGAATCCTGCAATCCCAAATAAAGAATAATTGATCAGTAGGAAAATGGGGTGGGAAATTTTCCTGCAGACTTTTTTTGGGGATTTTCCCAGGTTCTCTGCAGAAAAAGCAGAAGCAGCAGAGACACTCCTCGAAAAGATGGCCTAACCTTTTTTTCGGGGGTCAAAAGAAAATAAGACCCTGCCTTATTTTCTAAGAAACATAGTAGAAGGTAAGACCAATGGCGGGGGAGGGAAATATGCCCTAGAGTGGCTTGCTGACTGGGTGGGAAAGTTGGTCCATATTCCACAGTTGCAATAACAGGACTAACAGGACTCGCCCGTTGGTCCTCCCGGAGCAGCTCTTGTGACTACTGCAGCTCTGGAATATGGGACCAACTTTCCCACCAACGTCAGCAAGCCATCGTCAGTCAAAATTCATATTAGTGGTCCACAGGATTTAAAATTATGAGTTTGGTGGTCCCTGAGGTCCAAAAGGTTGGTGACCCCTGATCTAGAATATCATTATATTTTTTCTCCAAATACCAAGTCATTACGATGCCTGCTATGTCATTCCTATTTAAATAAGTGTGTGTGATATCAATGTATGTATTAATTAATCCTAAGAGCTAAGTTATGGATTCCATTTATCAGCTATGAACTAAATATATATATTAGCACTTACCACCAATTACATTATTTGAGGTTGATATGCTACAGGCAACAATGTCATATCTCTTTTGGGTTCTAGGTGTATGCTGAGCTTGGCTTTTTGTAAATATTTCATGACTTAACTAGTTAATATAATCAACATTTATACCTGAGAGAGTGGGTTTTTCTGCCTTTTTTCATAGTTTGTCTTCTGAGAGCCAAGCTATATTACTTGAATGCAAAATGGTTCAACAGTAACTTTTAGTTGAGAGTTCTGGCTCAGTAAACCTCTGCTTCTAATGGTTACATCTTGGGTACATTAACTGTTCAAAACTGGAAAGAATGTACATTTTGTATTTCTTCTTTTTCCTTTATTTATTTTAAATATTTAACTTCCAACTGATGTTCCTTCTAGTTTTTCTCCCATTAGATCATTTATCATACCTTTGATAACAGATTTTTCTAAATATTAGCATCAACACTTTTGCTAGTATTATGTTTCAGATCAATTCTACCTGGCAACTATTACTTTTTTTTTTACTTATTATTTTCAGAATTTCTCAGAATACAAGTCATTGTCTTCTTCTCAACTGTTGCACAACCAAATAATTGTTTATTTTATCACTGTATTCAAATTGTGTATCAACTCTTGATGATTTTGGGTAGATCACAAAAAGCACAAAAACATGTGTTTAAAGTAAAATAAGAGCATAAAAGAAGCAAAGGTGAAAAACTGGGTAGCAACAAACACAACCAGTCATAAAGCTATATTATTTCACATATTTATTAGCAAAGAATAAGCTATAAAGGACTTCAATATTTTGGTAAATATTTATATTTAGAAGTAGAATTCAATCAAAATATATTTAATGCACATTGAGAGACATTTGCTTTTTAATTCATATCTTAATTCTAATTCATCCCAGTTATTCCTTAGTTTCACACTTTACCAGGAGGAAAGCAAGTTGCTGCATTATTTATTTTGTTCGATTTCTTTTGTGAATGGACATCATTTTACTACAATTGTCTATTTAGCTTCTTTGAGCTTTTTTAAATTCATGTTTGTATCATCATGCAGTCTCTTCTGTCTCTTTTGAATCGCCTTTAATTTTTCCCAGCATCAGGATTCTGACTTTTCATTATTTATCTAAGTTTTATTACAAGTAGATCCTTTAATTTTATTGCAGTTCAATGGGTTCTCAACACTTTTTTTTAAATCACCACAATTCAAAGATACTTTTCTTCATTAGCCTATTCTGATGGTCCAGTTTTCATACCCATCTGTTATAACTGGTAACAGAATATACTTTATATAATGGAAGAGCAGGCCAGTTTTGGCACTTTCTCCTTCATTTCTATCACTAGATTTTTAAAGTCTTATTCACTTCCAGCCATCAATATGGTATCATCACAATATTTGAAGTTGGCCATATTTTTTCTGTCAATGTTAATTCCCATTTTTATTTTATTTTATTATTTTCCCATTTTTAATCCAGGGGTCCCCAACCCCTGGGCCATGAATCTGTACTGGTCCATGACCTATTAGGAACTAAGCTGCACAGCTGGAGGTGACAATGGGTGAACAAGCGAAGCTTCATCTGTATTTGTAGCCATTCCCCAGTGCTAGCATTATCGCCTCAACTCCAACTGAGGTATTAGATTCTCATTCCCCAGTAGGAATATGAACCCTATTATAAACTATGCAGGTGAGGAATCTAGACTGCGCACTCCTCCTCCCCCAACTCCCATTCTGTGGAAAATTTGTCTTAGTGCCAAAAAGGATGGCGACCATCCTTGTTAATCCAACATTTTCACATTATATTTTCCATACAAATTAAATTAAAAGGTTCAATCCTAGCATATACTTTTCCCAATTTTCAATCATTTTCAATATTCAATACTAACTGTTGCTTCCTGGGTTATCATATCACTTCTTCCACAGGAGATGAAGGCAACCCAATATAGTGTTTAAAGCAGGCTTGTCCAACCCGCAGCCCATGGGCCGCATGCGGCCCAGGTCGCCTTGTAATGCGGCCCAGTGCCCACCCCAACCTTCGTGCCAGAGCCAGCGAGGAGGAGGAGGAGAGGCAGGGGCGAGGCGAGCGCCAGGCCAAGCAGCAAGAGAAAAGGCGGGCGCCGTTAGAGCGCCACCTTCTGCTGTTGCCGCCGCCGGCACCGCTTCTGCCCCCGCCACCGCTTCTTCCCCTGCCACCGCTGCTGCTTCTGCCCCTGCCATTGCTGCCGCTGCTGCCCCTGCCGCTTCTGCCCTGCCGCCACTTCTTCCCCCGCCACTGCTGCTGCTTCTGCCCCCGCCATTGCTGCCGCTGCTGCCCCGCCACTTCTGCCCCCACCGCCGCTTCTTCCCCTGCCACCGCTGCTGCTTCTGCCCCACCATTGCTGCCGCTGCTGCCCCCGCCACTTCTGCCCCTGCCGCGCTTCTTCCCCCACCACTGCTGCTGCTTCAGCCCCCACCGCCGCTTCTGCCCCCACCGTCGCTGCCGCTGCTGCCCCGCTGCCGCTTCTTTCCCGCCACCACTGCTTCTGCCTCCGCTGCTTCTGCCCCGCCGCCGCTTCTTCCCCCGCCGCCGCGCCGCTTCTTCCCCCACCACCACGGCGGGGGCAGAAGCGGCGGCAGCGTGGCGGCGGCGGGGCAGCAGCGGCGGCGGGGGCAGAAGCGGCAGCGGCAGAAGCAGCAGCGGTGGCAGGGCAAGCGGCAAGCGGCGGCGGCGGGAAGGCTTCTGCCCCGACGCTGCTGCTGCTGCTTCTGCCTTCCAGTCCTGCCTCATCCAGCTGGGCCATTTGCAGGAGGAGAGGTGGCGTGAGGCGGCGAGCTTTCTCCCCCACTCTCCCCCCGCAAAATTTGGCTGGAAAATAAACTGTGATAAAAAAAACTGTGATAAAAAAAACGTGATAAAAAATAAATAATGTTTAATAAATAATTAATAATAAAAACATCTCACTAACTTCATTTCCAAATAAATTTAATATGTTAACTATGTTTTCTATGGTTTTTTGGATGATCAGGTATCGTTAGTGTTATTTTATTTTATGTGCGGCCCAAACCAAATTTTCATCTTCTAATGTGGCCCAGGGAAGGTGAAAGGTTGGACACCCCTGGTTTAAAGTATGTCCATAATTTGATGTAATTTTATAAAAATAAAATAGAACAATCTGAATAATTTGAATAATCAATAAGGCAACTATGGATGTCTTTTTGCAATTCCTAAGCTTTTCCATTATCAACTGGTTAATAGTATGATCTCAAATACCTCCACTTCTTCTGAATCCATCTTGTACATCTGGCAATTGAAGTTTGTATTACAAACTCTTAACTGCATGTGATGCATGTGCAATTATATGGTTAAGCATTATTTAACACTTTTCTTTTTTGATACTGGAATAGAAATGAGTATTTTCCAACCCTTTTCACCATATCTGTATCCTTATCTGTTTATAAACTGAAGTAGAGTTTTATTCTGTTATTAATAAGCGAGAAATTTTTAGTACTTCACATAGCATTAAAAATATTCTTATAGATTTTAATGGGTATGCCATATGGAAGTATACCTAGAAAAATTGTACCCAGGACTGAACAACCCACTGCTATGGATTTCTCTGTTCTTTGGGATTTTGAGGTAGGTACTTCTTGCATTTTTGTTTAATCTTAGTTCTTCAGTCTTTTATGGCTAAGGGAATGGGCTAAGCAGAAAAGATTAAATTTAAGCATAACAAATGAAATGTTACATTACACAATATTGTTACAAAATATATTTATTTAAATGAACTATATATATAAAACAAGTATCATAGAAATGTACAATGACATAAAGCCTTGTTCAGATTTCATTCTCCTTTGTTAGAGGAATATTGTTTGGGAATGGAAGAGCAGATTATGTATGAATGACACACATACTGTTTAATTTGGATCGTGTGATTTGGAATTTGTTTGACGTGGAGCAATACATAAGGTTTAGTGACTATAGAAAAAAATGTGAAAGTGAAATTGCATATTTGTTTAAGGAAGCACATAGAGAAATTGTAGGAAGATTGGAAAGAACTAAAATTGGGTTTAAATCTTTTTTTTAAACGTTCTTTTGATTCACAAGGCAAGAGTTAACCTAACTGTACAGTCTGCAGTAGTGAAAATAAATGTATAAATAATGGTAAATAATGATAATCTCTGATTCCATTGAAGAGGTAGTCTTGCCTCTGTAAAGTTGCTAATGATCTGTTGGTTTATTTATTTCTTTACTTATAAAGAAATAAAGTGCTCCAGCCAAAGCTAACAACACTCAAGATGATATACTAAAAAAATAATATTTTCAAACTACACAAGAAAATACATTAATAATCAAATTTGCAATGGGATAGTACGGAATTAAGGCTCATCCTTTTCTGCTATCGAAACCTGACTTTTCCATTGTGGTAATATGGACAACCAATATCATGTCTCTTTCTAACTATAAACTGATGAATTGGCTTTTATTTATACACAAAATCAGCTGCCTGATACACTAGTCATTTAGTTATGAAGAAACATAACTTATGGGCACATTTTCTGTAACTCAAAGTTACAGGTAATCGTCAATTTACAACCATTTGTGACTAGTCTAAGTTACAAAGTTTACAAGTTAATAAAAGTGACTTATGACTAGTTTACACAACTATTGCAGCATCCCTGGTCACATGATCAAAATCTGAATGCTTGGCAACTGACTCAGATTTATGATAGTGCAGTGTTCTGGGGTTATGTGATCACCTTTTGGGACCTTCTGACAAGTCAAAGTCAAGAGAAAACCAGTGGTGGGATTCAAAATTTCTTACTACCGGTTCTGTGCATGTGGCTTGGTGGGTTGTGTAGAACGCTTGCAGCATGATTGCCATTATGAGATAACCCAGGAGCAAAACACAGCACACGGAGACAGTGGTGGTTTATCTACAACAGTTATATACAGCAACATAAATAGTAGGCAAAATACCTTTCAAGCAAACTTTCTTCTTCTTAACTACATGGAGAACTCTGCAATGAATACTGGACACAAGAGAGAGGACATGCCTTCTAAAATGGCTGCCTTATATAAACACCTCTCAAGGGGTAAAACTTCTGTGGATCCATTTTTAGTCTTAAAAGAGCAATACCCATGCTATGCTGATTCATCCTTATTTCATCAGCCAGACTTACAGCAGCTAGCAGCAATTACTGCTGGTCAGTTCTTAAATCTTAATACATTAACACTTGGTGAGTATGGCTTGGTGGGCGCGGCAGGGGAAGGTTACTGGAAAATCCCATTCCCTCCCCACCCCACTAACCTGATTTCCAGCTCCATTCTCCTGTGCAGGGCAACAAAAGAAGACCCAGCCAATCAGCTGGGACTCAGGAGGCAGAGAATAGATGGAGGCAGGACAGTCAGAGGTGGTATTTGCCGGTTCTCTGAACTACTCAAAATTTCCACTACCGGTTCTCCAGAACCTGCTGAATACCACCTCTGGAGAAAACAGATTCACTTAACAATTGTATTATTAACAACTACATTGATTCATTTAACAACTGTGGCAAAAATGTCAAAAAATGGGGCAAAACTCGATAAATTTCTTACTTAGCACCATAAATTTTGGATTTAATTGTCAATCAATGACTACTTGTATTTCATTATGAATCACCTATTGTATGATATACCTTAAATAATGAATTGAGAACTTCAAAACTAATAAACATATATGCGTGAATCTGATCATAAGAATTGTTTATAGAAATTCTAATACCAGATAGACTATATGTTAGCATTTTATAAAGATCCCTATCTTATGGTACTATCTCTGCAGGTTCATAAAGTTAGCCTATCTGCAGATGCATTGAAGATCAACACAATGTATTTCATCGAGTATATATCATTAAAATTAGATTTAACTGTGAAAAAAATGAATAGTCAGTAATGTTAATAAGTAGGCCCAGCTTCAGGTAGTGTAGATGAGTTAGACTACAACTTAAATAATATTTTCCCAGTGAATCAGTTATATAACAAGATGTCAGACAGGTTTAATTTTAGCTGAAGACATTTATTTTGAAAGAATGTCCTGGAGGCTATAATTTTCATTTTATGCTGGCACTAGAAAAACCCAGAGAAATAACTGATAAGACATTTCAAGACCACCAAACCAATAAGAATATATAATAATAATAATAAAGGTAGAAAAATTAGGATGTTCTTATTGTTTATTTTATTTTTGCATTTGCAGCATGATAGTGAAAGAACAGATCTAAACAAATCTATGGAAAATATGCTAAAATGATTGTAAGCATGGAACCCAATATAGGGGTATACTGTGTACTCCACTATACAGGTTCTTCCCCTATTGTTTGGAAAAGCAGAAATAGTGCTATCATGACACAGTTGAGATAACATAATTTGAAGAAGCTATTTGAAAAGAAATTAACTTACATCTAATACCTACTGATTGTTTGAAAGTTGCTTCTAAAATGGTCCTGAATATCTTTACTGTATCTAGCTGCCAAATCCAAATACTAAAAATGCTTATTAACTTAATGCTTATTAAATTCAGAGATTTTAAAAAATAAATACATTGAAGATTATACAAAAATTGATATTTACATAGAATGCATTAGACAGACTTCAATAATCAAAATTTTAGAATGAATCCAGTTGGTCCCCAACCAGCCACTCATAATAGCAATAGCATTTAGACTTATATACCGCTTTATAGTGCTTTACAGCCTTCTCTAAGAGGTTTACAGAGTCAGCGTATTGCCCCCAACAATCTGGCTCCTCATTTTACCCACTTCAGAAAGACAGAAGGCTGAGTCAACCTTGAGCCTGGTGGGATTTGATCTGCCAAATTGCAGTAGGAGTAGCTTGCAATACTGCACTCTAACCATTGCGCAACCAAGGCTCATTAAATGGAATAATGGAATAAGCTTAGATTTTAAATTTATATCAATGGACATCTGATATATTCCTTTCCTCCTTTCAGGGTTATATTAAATATTCAGCCATTTTCTATGGCTACTACAATAATCAAAGGACAATTGGTTGGTTAAAGTACAGGCTACCAATGGCATATTTCATGGTTGGTGTCATCGGCGTGTATGGCTATAGCCTGATGGTTGTAATAAGATCGTAAGTTCTATTTGTTCTTTGTGTAGCTCCATACTATATAGTCTTCCCCTGAAGCAACCATATCTTTTTTGACTGAATAGAAGAAAGCAGACTGTCAGATCCGTGTATCTGTCATTTCTTCAGTGGAAGAAGAAAAGGGGGGAGAGGCTGATAAAGAAATTTTTTCTTGATGTAACCTGAATATATTTAACCTTATATCAAATTTGTATAACCCACACATGATACAATGGAGGGAGAAAAGCCAGATGGCCAGAACCTATCACCTCCAAGAGGCACAGCCAGGAGATGAGAAGATCATAAAAATTCCACAGTGAGATGTATCCAGGGAATCTCTGGAAAAAGTTCATTCTAAAAAGTGGGTGGGGGAAATTAGGTATGTCCTGGGAAACTGTGAGAAAGATCATTCCTACAGAAGGGGTGGGAGGGGAATTAATATACTGGCTTTTGTTTCTCTAAATACACATCAAGATAAGGGGAGGGGTTCTAAACTCCCTTATGTATCCCTGTATGCCTGAGGGACCTCAGACACTGCTTTAACTCCTACATGAATTGTCTCATCTCAATGAAGGATTCCTTTTGATATGTTTGGTTCTCAGAAGTTCATTCTTGCTAATTGAATGGGAAAAAATTATGTTGCCTGACACAGACAAAGATGCACATCTTCAAGATATTGATCTTGCTTTGACATCAATAACTTTATTTCACTATCCTAGAACATACAAGTCATATACACCAAAATTGAAATTGCCCATTTATTCTATTTTAATCATAAAATCCACAAAATTGGAGAATGCCAGCTTAATCTGAGACTACATGGTAGATTAGTGTGGCATTTATTCAAAGGTATGCCAGAAAAGCATAAATGAAGCATTTGTTCATTCATTCATTCATTTTTTTCAGTGTGTCCCTAATTAGTGATAAATATTTTAAAGCTAATTTATGGAATTTTAACAGTGGTATTTTAAAAGGGTAATTTTCACATTCAGAGGCAGCCTAAAGCAGAGAAAGCACAGAAATTACTGCAAAAAATTGTGCATAAGAGATACATCTGGTGGTTAAAAAGGCTATATATTATTCCACCTGCAGGATGGCCCAGAATGCCCATGAAGATACAGGGGATGGAGATGATGAAAACTTCATTTTTAGCTGGAAAATGTTCACTAGCTGGGACTTCCTTATAGGCAATCCAGAGACAGCAGATAACAAGTTTGCATCCATCACAACTAGCTTCAAGGTACCCTCCAGGCAAGATGAAAACACTTCTGTCGCATTTTAACTTTGGCAAAATGTCAAAGAAGGAAATATATATATTGTACACAACAACTGAATCTTCATAACCAGCATTTTATCAGAGGATATACAGGTTTTTCTTAACATTGTAGTTACTTGTGTGATCAGTGTCTTCATTGGAAGGTTTCGTTGATAATATTATTGCTCTGTATAGTCAATATAGAGGTCCCGTGTGACACATTATAAGCAACTCATAATGTTTGCCTTTTTAAAAACACAGGTTTATATTTTTTTCAATTCAATATTCTCATCAAATATAGACAAACTTTTTAAAGACATGCTGGTGGAATTGCTGTAGGTTTTAAGGCCCCTAAATTTTTATCATTAACTTTGCATGGAGATGTACTTTCAGTCAAAATTGGTGTGCAATTTGGAGATCTTCCTGGACTTCTCAGCTCTTGCTCAAAGCACAAATGGTAACTATGGCAAGAGGTGGCATTTGCATTGATTTGCCTTGTATATCAATTGCACTCATCCCTGTGCCAGGTGATAACTCAGTCATGCACAGTTTGGATTATTGTAATGTTCTCTATATAGTACTGCTATTAAAGAGCAATCATGAGCTACAGCTGGTCCAGAATGCTACAGCATCAGTATTTTTTGGTATTTCTTGTTATGCCTATGTAACCACTGCTGCGCTGCCTCCTAATAGACTTCTGGGTATGATTCAAGGTGCTGGTCATTATCTATAAAGCCACCCATGGCATAGGGCCAGGCTACTTATAGCAGGTGGCTCAGTGGCTAAGATGCTGAACTTGTCAATCAGTTCAGTGGTTCGAATCCTGTGTAATGGAGTGAGCTCCCATTACTTGTCCCAGCTTATGCCAACCTAGCAGTTCAAAAGCATGTAAAATGCAAGTAGAAAAATAGGGACCACTTTGGTGGAAAGGTAAGAGCATTCCGTGTGCCTTCAGCATTTAGTCATGCCAGCCACATGATCATGGAGATGTCTTTGGACAGCGCTGGGTCTTTGGCTTTGTAATGGAGATGAGCCGGAAACCCCCTAGAGCCGGAAACAACTACCATGTATGAACCTTTACCTTTACCTTACTTATAGAATCATCTTTTTCTTATTGTTTCTGCCATCAAATTTAGTAGAGAGGGTCTGATCCAGGTTCCTTCTATTAAACAATGTTATTGTGTTGGATCATGGAATTGTGCCTTCTCAGTGGCAGTGCCTTTCCTATAGAATAGCATTCTTGAAAAATCAAGAAAACCTAGGTATTGAGTAATGTGGATCTTAGGAGGAAGCAGTTGCACTAATTTCATCCTCATTATCCCTTTTCTAAAGAAGAAACATGCATATAAGTAGCTAGAAGAACCAGCTCTAGCAATCTTCAAATCTTTTTTTGTTCATTTGTAATCAAAATAATCAAACTCAGTTTTTGTATATCACTGTATTCATCTGCATTATAAGATTGTAACAAGAAAGCAGCCATAGAATATAAAAGCTAGTTATAGCTGATTATAAAAAGTATTATCCAGTTGATACATACTACAATATATATTATTAAAAACAGCACCCTTTGTTAAAAAATCAGAACTGTATTTGTTTTGCAAATGAATGTGTGTTTTTTCATATACAATGGTTTGCACATCCTGAAAATTTGTAAGTCTGAATATAATGTGTATTATTTTCTGTAACATTTGCATAGGGCTACACTCTGAATAATTATTCACATTGTTTCCTACATTTATTAAGGAGTCAATTGTGGATGAGCAAGAAAGCAACAAAGATGAAAACATCCATCTAAGAAGATTTCTGAGGGTTTCAGCCAACGTACTTATAATATGTTGCTTATGTGGAAGTGGCTACCTCATTTATTTTGTTGTGAAACGATCCCAGGCCTTTTCAAAATTGCAAAACATTGGCTGGTATGAAAGAAATGAAGTAAGACAACGTTGTTTTGAAAAAATTGTATAGTACTGGCATCAGGGGTGGGATTCTACCGGTTCAGACTGGTTCTATGGAACTGGTTGTTATGATTCTGTGCAGTTTGCAGAACCAGCAAATCATGCCCCTAGCTAGCCCCGCCCCTCTCCTGCTGCCCCCTCCTCCACACCCAATCAGTCCTCATTGCGTATTCACATCATTGTGTGCATCCCCAACATTGCTGACTGTGTTCTTCCCCTTCCAGTCACTCCTTAAGGTATTTCTTTTTTCCCCTCCTGATGATCAGCTGTTCCTATGATCAGTTGTGCTGGGATTCCCCTTGCTTATTGCTTATTGCAGCACCCCACCCCAAGCTCCTCCATTTTTTGCCTTCCTGGGCCCCAAGGAAGCTTCCTGGGAGCAAAAATGGCCCCCAGAAGGTTTCCCTGAGGCCCAGAATGCCCTAAACTGGAGTGCAGGGGTGTTATGTGCACCTCCTTTGCTCCATTTTTTATCTTCCTGAGCTTCAGGGAAAGTTTTGGAACCAAAAACACCCCCCCAGGAGGCTCCCACAAGGCCCAGGAGGCCCCAAAATGGAGCGCAGGGGGGTGCTGTGTTCCCCCCATGGTCTGTTTTTTTTTTTCCTTCCTGAGCCCCAAGGAAGCCTTTTAGGAGCAAAAATGCCCCCCCAGGAGGCTTCTCTGAGGCCCGGAAGGCCCAAAAAATGAGAGGGGTGCTGCCAAAGAAGAAGCCAGACCCACCCAGTTACATGGCTATGCCCACCTAGCCATACCCACAGAACTGGTTGTTACAAAATTTGAATCCCACCCTGAATGGCATTGTTTCTGTTGCCCACTTCGAACAAAAGTTATCTTTTCCTGATTGTACTTCAATTGCTTTTAGCTTTTATTAGTATCTTCAAGACCATCTCTTTTCAATTGAATTCACCTGTCTGGGCATGTGATCCAGGAGAAGATGTTCAGAATCCACTCTCCAAGAAAGATAAAGAGCCTTAAAATGATTGCTGGATCTCTTGAATAGCTTTTTATCAGCCGTTCTGGTTGCACCTGCTTTGCTATCATTTAGAAAACAGTAAAAATTCTTTAATTTTGTAGAAAGGAACTGTTAATGTTGCTTTTTATGGGACAGGAGGATAAAAGTGAAGCTCTTATTAATATTAAAGTCACTCTCATTCTGGTCTTCATTTTTCAGCATGGACAGAATTTGGGAGCGCATGTTGTAGGACAGCTTATGGAGGCAATAATAGAGCCCACTTTCACTTTTATACAGGAGTGTCTGTAAGGCATGGTCATTAAAGTCAAGGTGATGGCTGCAGTAGTATAATTAAAACTTCTAATACTACTGTTAGAGTTTGCAACAATCCAACCAGCCCCCAAGTAAATAATTAAGCAGGATTCATTTATAGACTTGCTTATATACAATAATATAAAACATGCATATATATATATATATAATACCCATGCAGCTCTTGCAATGTGGTAGCAAGAAGCAGAAGCCAGAACCACTAGAACTCTGAATCACAGAACCTCTATATCTATACAGATCAGTTGCCCTAAGCCATGCCCAGGCTCCGAGCTGTCTGACATGGCTTAAAACAGTTCCCATTGGCTGACTTGTTGTTATGGCTATCCCAGCTCATAATTTCTTATATACTGACAACTACAGGTAGAACTTTGTATCCGTTATAGCCATGACATCCCATCCTTTAACCTTTGCTAGCCCTGTGATAATGCCATTTAAGTGAAGAGTTTCCAGGATGCCCAGTCAGCAGCTGATGTACTTAGCTGATCCCATTGTGACAAAATATGTCTTTTCCTTTTTGGCAGGTTGAAATTGTTATGTCGCTACTTGGAATGTTTTGCCCTCCACTGTTCGAAACTATTGCAGCTTTAGAAGATTATCATCCTCGCATTGGGCTGAAATGGCAACTGGGACGGATTTTTGCACTTTTCCTGGGGAATCTATACACATTCTTATTGGCCTTAATGGATGATGTCAAGGAAAAGGTGAAGAATGTAAAAGTACATGCACTAGTATCAGCCTTCCATTTTATATAATAGTGCCCCTTATTTCATAACTCACTATTAGCTTTTCCTTTTTAAACTGCTTTAATAGGGGGGAAAAAAATATAAAATCTGGCTGCACAAATGAGTGATATGGAAAACCTTATTTTGGATTTATGAAAGGAATGTGTACAATACCAGAAACTCTTTGTTAGAAGAGTAAAGATTTCAGATATCAGATTAAGAGAGTTGGAAGAGATCTTGTAGATCATCTAGTCCAACCACCCAAGCAGGAGACCCTACACCATTTCTGACAAATGGCAATCCAACCTCTTCTCGAAAGTCTCAAGTGATGAAGCTCCCATAACTTCCGAAGGCAAGCTGTTCCATTGGTTGATTGTTCTCACTGTCAGAAAATTTCTCCTTATTTCCAGGTTAAATTGCTTCTTGTTCAGTTTCCATCCATTATTCCTTGTCTGGCCTATAGGTGCTTTAGAAAATAGCTTGACCCTTTCCTTTCTATGGCAGCCCCTCAAATATTGGAACACTGCTTTAATGTCTCCCCTGGTCCTTCTCTTCACTAGGCTAGCCAAGCCCAGGTCCTGCAACTATTATGTTTTAGTCTCCAGTCCCCTAATCATCCTGGCTGCTCTTCTCTGCACTTTTTCTAAAGTCTCAACATCTTTTTTATAGCATGGTGACCAATACTGAATGCAGTACCCTCGGTGTGGTCTTACTAAGGCTTTATAGAGTGGTATTAGTACCTCACTTGATCTTGACTGTCTCCCTCTGTTAATGCAATTTAGGATTGCATTGGCTTTTTTGGTTGCCACTGCACACTGCTGGCTCATATTTAGCTGATTGTCCACTGAGACTCCAAGATCCCACTCACAGTTATTGCTAGTAAGCCTGGTTTCACCCAATCTATATGTGTGCTTTTGGGTTTTCTTGCCTAGAACTTAATATAAAGAAAAATATATTGAATTTAATTTTATTAGATATGGCCCAGTGTTCTCGTCTGTCAAGATCTATCTGGATCTTGAGCCTATCTTCTTAGGTGTTAGCTATTCCTGCCAGCTTAGTATCATCTGCAAATTTAGTAAATTATCCTTCTATTCCCTCATCTGTTTATGAACATATTGAGGAGTCCTGGGCCTAAGATGGAACCTTGTGGCACCCCACTGTTCACTTCCCTACATGTAAACTTAGACCCATTAAGGACTACTCATTGAATACAGTTTGTCAGCCACTTGCGAATCCATCTGGAGGTGATTCTATCTATCCCACTTTTTTCTAGCTTACCAAGATGGAGGTCTACTTTGTTGAATGCCTTGCTGAAGTCCAAGTATATTATGTCCACAGTATTTTGCTGGTCTACTCTGAGGCCAGGAAGGCCCCAAAACAGAGCAACGGGGGTTGCTGCATGACCCTCCTATGCTCCATTTTTTGTTCCTGAACCCCAGGGGAGCCTTCTGGGAGCAAAAACGCCCCCCCCCAGAGGCTCCTCTGAGGCCAGATGGCCCCAAAATGGAGCTAGGGGGGTACTTTGTGCCTCCTCCAGCCTCCATTTTTTTTCTTCCTGAGCCCAGTGGAGCCTTCTGGGAGCAAAAACGTCGTCTCCCCCAGGAGGCTTGCCTGAAGCCCAGAAGGCTCAAAAAATGGGCTGGGGGTGGCTGTAAAAATTTTTTAAAAAGCCATGCCCACCCTGTCACATGGCCACACCCACCTAACCACACCCACCAAGCCATGCCCACAGAACCAGTAGTAAAAAAAAATTGAATCCCACCACTGGCATACACCTATGGCTATGTCATTCTTTTTTTCTTTTATATTGACCCATATACATTCTAGAAGGTTTTTGTCTTTGGTTTCATGTATTTCTATAGTGGTTCTTTACATACAGTACAACCTCCTCTTTTATGGTGTCTGGGTTTTTATTTTATTTTTTTGAACAGTTTGTATCCTATCTGTATGTTCCAGTTATGGGTTTCATCCCACCAACTATATCATATCTGCCTTCATGTATTAGTAGTTCAAGTTTACCCTGTTTGTTCCCCAGACTGTACATTTGTATATAGGCACTGGATATGCTTTCTTTGTCTCTTATTTGGTGTATGAGTTTGTCTTCCTTCCCCTCTTTACTTCATTATTTGACTTGCTTTCTAGGTGTTTTTGCTTGGAATTAGGTCCTGGAGATCCTAAAGATTGGTCACTGTCAGCCTTTAAGACTCCTTTCCTTTCTCTTGGCTGCCATAGTAATGGGGGGGGGGTGAAATAATTGGGCTTTGTGGGGGTAGGAAATGTACTGGAGGTTTTAGAGAATGAATTGTATAACTTGGGGAAAACTTTATTGTTTATACCTACTAGATTGCTTATTGTGCAACTGCAGCGATTTATCAAACTAAGCCAAGGTCAACAGCCAGTTGTCGGCATCACCACCTGAAGATGCCCCACATGATATTATACACATCTTTGATTGGACCATTTGAACTAGGGTGGGAACATTGCCATCACTTTGAAGATGTGTTTTTCATTCATGCTCAGATCTACAATTCCTTTGATGGTACCACTTGATTTCCAGTAAAAGTTTCTTTTCTCTATAATAATAGAGTCTAAGAGTGTCTTTCTTGGATTTTAAATGGAGCACCATCTGACAGTCACCCTCTCCCCTCAATTTTAGTTTAAAGCCCTCTTGATTAAGTTGAGCTAGTCTTTTTCCAAAAACATTCTTCCCAATCTTTAGGAGGTGCAACCCATCCCTTGCCCATCATGGAGATAGTATAGGCCATGGTCTAGGAATCCAAAGTTTTTTTGGCAACACCAACCCTTTAGCCAGTGGTTCACTTCTAGAATTCTTTGTTCTCTTACCAGATGTCCTTTCATTGGCAGTACAGATGAAAAAACTACTTGTGCACCTAAGTCCCTGGCTCATAATCATTCAATATTGTTTGCAAGTCCTTTTTTTGTGTCATTTGTCCTTATATGTAATAATAAAAAGGGGTAATAGTCTGTGGATTTTATTATTTTGGTGAGGTTCTCTGCCACATCTTTGATTTTAGCTCCAGGGAAACAATATACCGCTCTGGAGAGACTGTCTGGTCTACAGATGGCAGGTTCTGTTTCCTTGAGAATTGAATCTCCTATCACTAGTACTCGCCTTTTTTTTCCTAGGGAGGTTTGGGGTATTTTTCTGTCAAAGAAGCATTTGATAGTGTTACTTTTTTTAAGGACATTTGATGGTGCTTTTTTCTATGTATCTGCATGTTCTCCTCTAGTGAGAGTCCATGAAGTTGATTGCTTAACACCAGTGGAATTTTTCAAGCTGCTCCTTTAAAGACACAAAGAGATAGAGATAAGGAATCTGCTTATGGGATACTACTTGAAAGACTAAGCTTTTTAAAAATGAAAAGAAGATTTATAAAGTGAATCTATATGATAAGGGTTAAATATATACAAAATATATAAAATTGAATGTTTTTATTAAATTAAAATATATACTTTAATATTTCTTTACTTAAGTCAAGTTTTTTTATTTATATATAAGTATTTTGAATACAGTGATTGTCCAGATATGCCATTTTACAAAAAGGAAAGAAGAAAAAAGATAACACATATACTGATAGCAATAATAACATAACAAAATAATTCTAATCATATTTATAATTATAGATACTTATTTGTTCCTATTAAATATATTGGCATACATATAATTATAGACAATGTTCATATTTTACTTAAACATAACAATACTCTTTCTTCATCTAATTTCTACCTCTTATCTCTAACCATTGATAAAACCTATTCCACGTTAAGTAGTATTCTGTTTATCTTTTATTTTCAATGTAATTCTATCCATCTCTGCAGTCCAATATTTTCCAGATCATATTTTCATCTGGTGTTCTAATTTTTCCAATATTGTGCAAATACAATTCTCGCTGCTGTCAATACATGTAACATTAAGTATATAGTCCCTTTGTCATAATTATCTGGTATTATACCAAACAAAAATATTTCTGGTTTAAAATCTATGTGTTGCTTAATCATCTTCTCCAAGTATGTATTTTTGTCCAATATTTTCTTGCCTTCACACATGTCCACCACATGTGATAATAAGTACCTGGAGTCTGATTACATTTCCAACATTTGGTGGATATGTTGTTAAACATTTTTGCTAACTTAGCTGGTGGCAAATGCCACCTATAAAACATTTTGTTAATATTTTCTTTATATGCAGTAGCCATTGTCAGTTTGTAGTTTCTACCCCCAAGTTTTGCCGTGTATCTAATTCTATCATATAGCCAAAGTTTTTTGCCCATACTATCATTGTTTCTTTTACTTGTTCATCTTCAGTTTTAAAATTTAGTAAATAATTATGTATTTTCCTTATCAATTTTTCATCTGTCCCTAATAACAAGTATTTTTGGTTCTTTATAAAAACCTCATGTTTTCACATCTTCCTCATATCTCAATTGTATTTGCAGATGTGGTCACCAAGCTAAATCCATCCCTTGATTTTGTTATTTATTTATTTAATTAATTTATATTGCCACCTATTCACCCATGGTGACTCAAGGTGGCTTACAGAATATAAAAACCACATTTAAATCAATAAAATCTGGTATTCCATCCGGCCCTGGAGTTTTATTGGTTTTTGTTTTCGAATTGCATCTTTCATTTCTTTTATAGTTATTTTATTATTTAGCATATCCCTTGCATCATCAGATATTATAGTAAGTCCCTTTCTTTGAGATAATGGATGATGTCCTCATCTGAAATTTCTTCCTGGGTATACAAATTGGTAAAAAACCTTTGGGCAGTTGATTTCTTTTGATCTATCTGGGAATATAGACTGCCATTTTCATCTTGCAGCACTGATATTCTTTTCTCCTGTTTGCATTCTCAAAATAGTTTTGTTTCACTAGTTTAAGTGTTTTGGCCATTTCCTCTTGTAGATTTAAATTTATTTCATGTTTCACCAGGTCCATTTTTCTTTTGAGTTCCTCATTGCGAGGATCTTTCTGCATATTGGCTTCCAAGTTTTTCAATTTCTCCTGCCATTCCATCTGTTGTTTCTTCCTTTCCTTGTTTCTTTTTGCTGCGTAAACTATTGTTAAGCCCCTTACATAGGCTTTTATTATATCCCACAAATTTTGTACTGTTGTCTGCTCTTTCAAATTAATTTCAAAAAATACTTTTAATTCTTTTTTCACCATTTGAATGTATTCTTTATCTCTTAATAGACCTTTATTAAAAGTCCATCTCCCGATCTTCCTCTTTCCTCTCCATTTC